>NC_056744.1:771412568-771547568 GCF_019279795.1 Protopterus annectens
TACATCTTTTTGGAGCAGGTGCATTTAATCTGTATTCATTTCATTTTCTTCAGAACCTTTTAATATAACATACTTAGATCAGACGTTCCTGGACACAGTTAATTCATAGGTTCATAGGTTACTACTAAGCTAACTGCCCTTGCAAGCCATTTTAAGCCTAGCCAATTATCCCTTGTGAGACTTAAACCCTGCACCTTGAGTTTGGAAGGCAAACACCTTAACCATTAGGCCACCGTCCCAACCAAAAGAAAATACCTCTGCTAGTCTCAAACCCCAGACCATTGACACAATAGATTGCATGAATTACCACTACACCACAGCAGATATACCTTGTGTTTGAAGCACCTGTAATACATGTACAAAAGCTAACAGTTAAGCTTGAATCATTAGTTTGCAACTCAACAGCAGTAGCTGCAAACAAAGGGTGGAATTCCATATTCACAAGGACGTTATTTAGTTTATGCATTCAAATTAAATAAATATGCACATTAACATGATAAAGCTGTTGTTTTATATAACACATTTTATATGTGCATTTCTTATTCTGGCTTTAAATACAAATATAAGGTTTATTTGCTGAAGCCAGCTCAAAAAAAACAGAAAAGGAAATACTACTGGTCCATTATCCTCTGACAGTGAAACAAAGAGCAAATATGTGATTTTGTCCCATTTCTCAAGTTTTCTGTTTGTAGTAATGAGAAGAATTGAAACAACATGTACAGGTGTTACTTTGATTTAGGCTACTGTGATGACAGAGCTGCTAAAAAAGGGACATTTTCTATATCATTACATGGGGCAACTTTTGTATACAGCAACAAAGAAGCCACATATCACAGAATCTGATTTTATTTCTTGTCTTCGGGGTATTAGTCTACAAGAATAGCAGCTTGGAATGCAAAACAGAAATGCTTTCAAAGTTTAAAATGGCTTATATTTACTATTTTTTCAAGTCTCAGACTCCCACCTTGGTTGCCATGAAAGGAATTTAAATTCCTTACTTTGCAATCAAATTTGGAGTATGACAAAGACCATACCTTACTTCCCATATGAAGTGCCTGCTTGACAGAGCAATAATGTTTTATAGTATTTGTAATACTGATGAGCAACTTAGCCCAGACCATGGCCAGGATCTCTCTGCCTATACAACCAGACATTTATGTAACGTACAGCACGCTTTACAATCCCTCACTGTTTAATAAATAGCTTACTTCACATAATCAATTTGGTCCTATATACAGTAGTAGGTCTGTTTTGTAGGGTTTCACAAACAGTTCTTAGAGGACATCATGCAGCAGTGCAAGGTCAAAAAGAAATTGTTTTTATGATAAACACTTGCATAGTCCTTCATAAGGAGATTATTCTGCTTTAAAATGATGTATAGTCCCTCAAACTGACCCAAAGAATGACAGCGAGATGCACCTCTCTGCCAAATTAATGAAACAGTCCCACAAATGCTTGTAAGCCATGTGATGTCCAACACTTGGCTGATTTTCTTAATCCCATCTCAAGCTTTTGAACAGTGTTATACTTTTCATTAATTTTGTTCAGATATTTTATATACTGAATATAGATTATGAATGTACAAACATGATTTACTTCACTGCACTTTACATTTGCAAGGTCTTGTCTGAATACCTCTCATATGTCCAGTTTTTTGCCTCATGTCTGTCATAAAATTAGTGGTTTTCTAGCAAATCATTGAAGACTGATATCATTAAATAATAATAGACATTTGAGTTTCAGATTTCATATCTTTATAAAATGCATGCTAATGCAAACCTTGTTATTCTAGCAACTTTCTAAGTTAATAAGAACAATGTTTAAAATCTAGCCCTGATTTTGGGGCTTTGTTCCTTCATTATTTTTAGCATTGTCCAAATTTCTTGTTCTAAGTGGTTGAGAGGTCAGTTTGCCTGTGAGGTAAATAAATGTGTACAATGGTATTCAGATGCAGTCTAGTAAAAAGATGAGCAGTCCTGTTCTGAAATAAATACAAACTATAGCTATGCCTTAATTGCTTTGAAATCTAAACTGCTGAAGATGCTGTACGCCTGTGGTTTCCAGGAGTGTGTTTTATTTAACCAATGAGGTATGGAAGGGTTTTTTAATTTAAGCAATAACAATGACGTCAGTGTGAAGATTTACCCATGGTTGGTGTGGTTTAATCACAAGGGCGAAGCCCGAGTGTTTAAATAAAGCCAACCGTGGGTAAATTTCAATATACCACAACCACGGAGTCGGTTATTGCTATTATACAATGACATTATTTAAGGAAAAAATGCTTACTTTTCTTAAATAATGTCTTTGTATAATGCCTCCATGCTGCCCTTGTTTGTTTTTCTGGTAGCGTGGGGCTTTTTCGGATGTACTGATCATGTGTATGGGACTTGTGTTCCCATGCTTACTCAGTACATCAGTGCTGTGCAGAGGTAGCAATGGAGAGAGGAAGATCTCCGTTGCCTTTTTTTTTTTTTTTTTTTTTTTTTTAAATTGAAAATCAAAAAAGAAATCAAGAGACTTTTTCCATTCGGGAGTGCCAGGACAGACAAGATAAAAGGGTAATCAGGCAAGTTTCTTTAGTTTTGCAGAACTTACCTGATTATCCTCTTATTTTTACCTGCAACATCGCCCTCATTCATTTCAGGTCTTGCAGAAAGAAAAGAAAAAAACAAGATATACTAATGGGAAAAAGTCCAGGCAACCAGACCTTTTTCCGTTAGTATATTCTTGGATTTACAAGGGCCATGCTGGTTGGGCTGGCCAATCGGTGTGCTCATTTTTGAATATTAATGACCAGTCATTGTATAATATGCAATAACAGAACTTCTGGGCTGAGTCAAACCACAAGGGGAAATGAGAGGGATGTTGCTACACAAGAACTTATGACAATGTAGTACTTTATTAATATTGTACCATTTCTCATTTCTAAAAATATAGATTTTTCTGTAGATGAGGTAGAAATGGTGAATTACTATTGGATGTTGCCACTGCTGCTTTAGTTTACTGGCCAGTCAGAATTCTCCAAGTCACACAGCCATTGTATAATTACAGTTATTTTAGTCTTTTATTTTCACACATTTCTTCTTTTAGATCTCATTCATGGGGTATACAAGTCACTATTCAATGGCTGCATCATTGTCATTTTATCCCTAAGTAGTATATTTTTTTCATTACTACTAGAGTTACCACCATGGACATATTAATTTTATGCCTGCTTACTGTTGATACTGATGCATCCAATAAATAAATACTGAAGAGTTGCATAAATCAAACAACTGTACTATTGTGTCATTGTTAACAGAAATCACACTACATTTTCTTCTTATGAGTCCTGATAAAATAGAATCCAAAGGGTGCTTGTTAGCATTAAGCTTCTATACTGAATTAATAATTTCATTCAGCTCTGTATACTGACCATGAAAACCCGAGACATGCAGGATAGTTTGCTTTTTTCTCTTGTATTAAATATGGGACTGAGTTGCCGAACTATTGTTCTATGTCCTTCTGTATAGACTTTATCCACTCTGTCAAATTAATTGGTCAGATACGTTTTAATGGTAGATTTATTGACCTTCTTTGTTCGGATCTATTGCACCCACACTAATGTGCAAGGTAGTCTAATTAGTTCTGAATACCCTTGAAATGAATGAAAATAAAAGTCAATTTCAGGCAGTTTCTACATATGAAAACAGCAGCAACAGAAAATGTAATAACTGGATGGAATAAACCTTTCTACTCAGACTCCTTTTGGTAGTGCAAAAAGGAAGACTGTGCTGCCAAAGGTGAAAAAGTACCTTAACTGAGGTTTCAGCAGTGGTTTTCAGAAATGTTGCTAGATTTGTACTACTTACTATTTTATTGTTATCCACATGTTAACCAGCTAAACACACTGGACACGTGACTTTTTTTTCAGGGGCAACCCAAGAGTACTGGTGAAGTGATTTGCTCAAAGTCACACAGCAAGCACATAGGAAATGAAGGAATCAAACCCTGTACCATTTACTAGAGGAAGCAGCACATTAACAGCTCAAAAGCTTACTCTGCTATGTGCCAAATATGACACCATTAAAGGACCACTACGGGCAAACAATGTAAAAACATATATTTTTTATCTTGCCATGATTTACTGCACTTCCTAAAGCTGCCTGCAGCAAAATAAGTGCTCTATCCTAATTTTATTTTTTTTTTACTCTTGTCTGCCCTCATCGGGGCAGACATTGTGATTCCTTTGGAAAGCTAAATCTGTCTCAATGTACAGACTGTGAGAACAAATAGCCCTACCATTTGTAGTCAGACTAGACTTCCATTCACTTAGAATGGACCACCTGAAAAAAATGCCAAGTTTGAGAGTCTGCAGCTCATGTGTCATTGACTGGTATGTGCTGAGTTTTACAAATGTTGTTCCTACTGACGTACCACACATTCTCTGAAAGAAACTTGCCAAAGTGTCAACAAATTACTGAGATAAAAAAGACTTTTCACAAGGATCAGTTTTGCAAGTTTCAGTTCCTGGCCAAGTTACTCTTCCCATTTCCCCTCCTTCAGTGGGCTACAGTCTCACATTTCCAGCTTTACTAGATTCAGCTATTTAGTCAACTTTGCATGAAAATAGACATCAAAAAAATCACAGCCTGGTGTGCCACTAAAACTGTTCCCTTATATGTCTCTTCACTTCTGAATAGCATTTCCCCAGGAATAGAAGAAAAAGCACACACATCAGTCCAGAGTTTGGGCCAATCTATCCATTTCTTAATGTGCACAGTAAAACATTCAGTTTATAATGTGTTCTGGCTGCTGACATGGTTATCTTTACATAGTTATTCCCTTATAGCATAACCTGAACTTATGATAGTCAATGCCAAGCTTTACAACACTTCTCAGTTTCTTAACAATGACCTCCCAAGCCTCTGATGTGACCCAGTACTTTGTCAATATACTGTAAATACATAGATTAATACAAATATGTGTACACATATGACACGTACAATAATACACACATACCATCATTAAAACAAGATAAATGCAATATAAATCATGTCAATATGGTTATGCTTTCTAGTTTATGACCCTGTTTGTCTATGGAAACTTCTTTTTGAATTTACATTCATGCAGTTGTATATTTGTTGTATATTATCTTGTTTAATTGTTTCTCAGTATTCTAACCACTGTGTATGCTGCATCAATTGTAAAACTCTGATTTTACTCCTTTTATATTTTCTATACTCTTTGTACAAAATAGCTATCTTTGTATAATTTATTTTTATTATTATTTATAATTGTTTACTATGTACCTGGAGCTTTTCTCCCCCAGCCTCCGCTGAAAAAGGTCATCTTGTGTCCAGTCAGACTAACCTGGTAAACAAATGAAAATAAATAAAAAATAAAATATACTAAGAAAATCGATCAATATACCAAGAAAAATCCAAAACTTAAGGGAAAAAAACACAGAAGGAAGGAAAATGTTTCCTTGATGCTGTCATGAAAATCCCACTCACTTATTCAGATATTATGGGCAAACATATATATATATATATATATATATATATATATATATATATATATATTATAACATATATAATATATTAGGCAAAACAACGTACCCAACCCACTAGTCATAGGTGAATCTATAGTCAGGCATACTGATGTCCCACTCACCAAGATAAACAAGGAGAAGGTTAATGTCAGCTGCCTGTTGGGTGCCAGGATCTGCCACATAACCCATGCACTCAGGTCACTCCACAACAAGTACAAATATGACTCTGTCATTGTCCATGTTGGTGTGAATGACCCGAGACATGCCTCCCTGGACTACATGAAAAGAGACATGGAAGAGCTCTCTGATCTTGTAGCCCATGGAGGTATGACCCTAGCTCTGAGTAGCATTCTGCCATCGCCCAGAATGATACCGCAGTACAAGGACAAAATGATTGACTTCAACAACTGGCTAAGTGTCTGGTGTCATTCTAAGTGGATCCAGTATCTGTCTGCCTGGGATGATATGGTCGACAGACCATGATGCTTTGCCAGAGATGGCCTGCACCTGTCGCCCATGGGATTCCGGATACTGGCTAAGGCTCTTGCCGCCCCTATAGTGCCTTTTTTAGACAAGTTTCAAATGTAACAGGAACAGGCAAGCAAAAACTGAGGGTAATGCTACTCAATGCTACAAGTATAAATCTCAAAATGCACTCACTCAAGGCACTCCTTAAACTGGAGAACATCAATACCTGTGCAGTGACTGAGACCTGGTTCAAGGCTCCAAAGAGCACCCCTGCACTGCCAGGCTATAACTCATACCACACTTTTCGGCCACGTAACCTGGGCCGGAACATCAAAGGCGGAGGTGTGCCCATATTCATTAAGGATATCCACACCTCCAGGCTAGTTGTTCAGCATAATGCATCCGAGGTTATCCAAGTGCAACTAACTCTGGGCAAAACTGCAATCCAAATTGTAGCTTGCTACAGATCCCCCATCATGCCCCAGCATTCCCACTCCTCTTTTCTTGATATACTGGAAAATATTAGGGTTCAAACACCCTGATAATGGGCGATTTCAACTACCCTACCATTAACTGGGAAAACTACTCATGTACCAACTCCTTCGCTTAATGCTTTCTGGAATTCATAAACTCCAGTGCCCTGGATCAACTTATCCACACCCTCACCAAGGGTAACAATATCCTAGACCTAGTCATTACCAACATAAATGACCGGTGTTCCACACCTGAAGTCATCTCCTTGTTGGTCAGATCCAACCATAAGCTAATCACCCTAGATATCCACATCCCGCCCCCACCCCCATTAAGGAAACCATGGTAAAAAATTTCTCCATAGCCAACTTCATGCTTCTTAAGACAGAAGTGGCAAACTTCATGACACCCATGCAGATGGACAATACAGTTGCATGGATCGTGCTATCCTAAACAGAACCAAGAAGCTATCCTCCAAAATAAGGAAGCCAATCTGGTGGTCCCCTGCCATAAACAAACTGTACAACAGAAGGAAGAAACTTTTGCAAAAGAGAGTAAAATCCCATGAGTGGTGGAGCTCCCTGATCAGCCTCAGTAAGATGCTGAGATCCCTTATAAGAGTCTCCAAAGCTAGCTATGAAAATAAAATCGCCACCGATTCTAAGGACAACCACAAAGCATTCTATAGCTATGTCAAGAATCTCAATGGCAACACCCAGATCTGCTCTGAGTTACAGCACAACTGCATGAAAATTACAGAACCAACTGATATTGCCAACATTCTGGCAGATAGGTTCAGTGCTATCTTTACCATCCTCTCACACCCTAAAGGGCCCATATCTATACAGGAAGAATGCAGAGTCCCTGTAATCACAACTACACAGGTAAAAGCTGCACTCTCTAAAGCCAAAAACACAGCTTCCATGGGACTGGACAACATCCCAGGCTGCATTTTACATGAACTTCAGAACGAACTGGCTCCCCCACCTAAGCACCATGTTCAATCATAGCCTCACATCAGGCTTTGCAACCGCTGAATGGTGCATAGCAACAGTTATCCCACTCCACAAAGGGGGAGCCACCACTGATCCCACAGTGGGGGAAAACCCCACTGTAGTGCGACCTTGGAGTTGGTATATTTAATTACGGGGGGTGGGGGGTGCAGGGGGCTTGCCCCCCTGCATAAACATAGTAAACAGTGTCTAGGATGTTATTTCTAGTTGCTTTATAGTTTTCAATGATTTGAGATTCGATGATATGAGTTTTCGACGAAATGAGTATTTGACGATTTGGAAATTTCGATGATATGAAGTGGAACCGAGCTACCACATAGGTGGTAGTCTACTTAACACCGAATGTGTGATGAGACCTTGGGACCCAGGTGGACAGTAGTCTCTCCTTTGATAATCAC
Organism: Protopterus annectens; assembly: GCF_019279795.1. Lineage (NCBI taxonomy): Eukaryota > Metazoa > Chordata > Ceratodontiformes > Protopteridae > Protopterus > Protopterus annectens. Next base: position 771,420,452 of record NC_056744.1, read on the forward strand.
ATCCTTTCAGTAATCAGGAAGTCCTTCTTCGTGGCACACCTCATCACAAAAGGTTTCTCATCCAGGAAAAAAAGAGGTCATTGTTCCCCTTTACTTGACACTCATTAGACCCATTATAGAGTACAACGCCCCTTTTGGAATGTACCTCACAAGACATTTGCAGCAGCTGGAAAGGCCGCAGAAGTACCTCACAAAGAGGATTACTGGCCTCAAACAGATGCCCTACACTGACCATCTAAAAAAATTCCAGCTTTACTCTGTAGCATATCACCTACTCCGAGGTGATTTCTGCCTAACATATAAAGCTATGTCAAACCCAGAGATGTTGGACATGCTACACCTAAAGAAATCCCAATCCCTCAGAGCTACACGCTCTAGGGACCTAAACCTTATCACCACAATAAACAGGACATGCTGGAGAGATAGATTCCTGTCCCAGAGACTTCCCATACTCTGAAACAAGCTACCCATCTATGTCAAGCAAAGTTCCTCATTAGCACTTTTCAAGAAAAATCTTTGAGTGGATGGGAGATAGGAAAATATACCCTGGGAATCACTTCTCTGGCTCTGCTTGACAGTGGCACTGGAAAATAACTTTCTTGGGTGGCATAAGCCAGGGAAACTTGTTGGCTAGGCTTACTTAGGCCCTTAGGCCGATAGCCTAGTAACTACCTATGAACCTATTATTAGACTAAATACAATATTATGTAGCATTGAAATGTGCTAACATTATAAGGGTGACAGTTCATTATTTAGCCATAAAGCAAATTTCAGAGTGGAAAAGTTCAAATAGTGGATAAAGTGGAGGAGGGGAAGAGAAGAAAGAGTGAGAAAAAGTATTTGTTAAAAGTAATAATTAGGGTAGATATGGGAGGCAGGAGAAAAAATGAGTAAAAGTAACATTACAAGTAAGAGAAACGAACCCAAGGAAAAGAAGAAATAACATGGACAACAAGATTTACTGTGTGTGTGTGTGTGTGTGTGTGTGTGTGTGTGTGTGTGTGTGTGTGTGTGTGTGGTGTAAAAGAACTATAAAGCAAATCTGCTCTGATACCCGCTTGCTGCCCTGCTGAGGGGGACACTTGTGCAAGTGCAGTGGACTGGCTCCAGTAGGAAGGGATGGCAGCATAACTCTCAACATTATAGAACAAGAAATCTGGGCAAGGCCATAAATAATAGGGGCAAAGGCCCAAAAATGGGACAATTTATAAATATTGCAGTTACAAACTTAGAAAGTTGATAAACAGATTTTGCATTAGAGTGAATTTTCTTAAGGATATGAAGTCTGAAAATCAAATGTCTGTCAACTTTCTGACTTCAGTGTTCAATGATTCGCCAGTGATTTGACAGAAAACTGCTATTTTATGAAAACCAGACAAATAATCTGGACTTTCTGCAAACATCTGTACTGTTGAGAGATATGGATGGGACTCTTGAACCAACACCCATCAATCATTTTCATTTGTTTGCCAAAGCCATTACAGCAGTGTTTTGCAGAGAGGTGGGAAAAGCCTTAAATTTGACTGGTATGTTGTATGGGTGGGGGTAGCTGTGTTTGTGGAAGGTGGAGGTGTGCCTTTGTAAGTGTGGTGCGAATGTTATGGATTATGAAATGGAGAGATTGAGTAAAATTGTGCTCAGTTAAGTCCCTAGCAATTTCATCACTGCTTGATTCAGACATATACATTCCCCTGTGTTTGTCAATACTATGTTTGAGTGCATTGTTTTGGAGTGTGGTATCACTGCTACAGTTGCTGCTACTCTTTCAATACAAGTATCTGCTTTGGAAGTTTTCTCCAGGAGTCTGTTGCTGAGAGGATGAGAGACATGCTACAGGTATACAACCAAAACAAACTGGATAAAGTAATAGTAAGAAAAAGTACTAGGTCACATCAGAGGCTTGGGAGGTCATTGTTAAGAAACTGAGAACTGTTGTAAAATTTATCATTAAATACCATACGTTCAGGTTATACTATAGGAGAATAACTATGTAAAGATAACCATGTCAGCAGCCAAAATGCATTATAAGTTGAATATTTTACTGTGCACATTTTAAATGGATAGACTGGCCTAAACTCTGGACTGATGCGTTTGCTTTTTTTTTTTTTTTTTATTCCTGGGAAATGCTATTCAGAAGTGAAGAGACATAGAGACATACAATGGAACAGATTTAGTGGCACACCAGGCTGTGATTTTTTTTTTATGTCTGTTGTCATGCAAAGCTGATTAAATAGTTGAATCTAGTAAAGCTGGAAATGTGAGACTGAAGACCACTGAAGGAGGGGAGATGGGAGGAGTAACCTGGCCAGGAACTGAAACTTGCAAAACTGCTCCTTGTGAAAAGTCTTTTTTATCTCAGTAATTTGTTGACACTTTTCATAGGTTCATAGGTTCATACTAGGCTATCTGCCCGAGGGCATTTATAAGCCTAGCCATAGTTTTGTGGCTTACGCCACCCCTTAGTTTGGAGAAACTATGCCCATTATTTAGCTGTGCCTCTGTCGAGCAGTGACACTGAGGTAACCCCTGGGGTGTATCTGCGATCTCCCATCCATTGGTCAAGATTCCTCTTGAACAAGGCCAGCGAGGTGCTCTGCCTCACATAAACCGGGATTTTGTTCCACAGCATAGGGAGTCTTTGGGTGATGAATCTATCCCTCCAGCACGTCCTATTAATAACCGTGTCGAGGTTTAAGTCACCCGCCCTTGTGGCTCTGAGGGATCTAGATTTTTTGAGATGAAGCATATTCATCAAATCTGGGTTTGACATGGCCTTGTATGTCAGGCATAGGTCACCTCTGAGTAAGCTGTACGCAACTGAATATAACTGGAGTTCTTTCAGTCGTGCAGCATAAGACAGATTTTTGAGACCCTTTATCCTTTTGGTGAGGAACATTTGTGGTCTCTCCAGCTGCTGCAAGTGTCGGGTCAGATACATTCCGAATGGGGCATTGTACTTGATCATTGGTCTGATGAGTGATGAGTATAGGGAGACTATGACTTCCCTTGATCTAGATGTGAATCCCTTCATGATAAGGTGGGCAATGTAGAAGGTCTTCCTAACTACTTTAGCAATATGAGTGTCGAATGAAAGTCTACTGTCAACCTGGGTTCCCAGGTCCCTAATAACTTCTTCTGTGTTCAGGGGATTGCCACCTATATGGTAGCTAGGGGTAACCTTATTTTTCCGAAGGGTATGACTATGCATTTCTTGGCATTTAACTTGAGGCCATGGCTCTGGCACCAGTTATCCATTTCTGTGAGACCCTTCTGAAGGATATCTGTGTCGGATGTGTTCTCAACTACGGCGCCCAGTTTACAGTCATCTGCGAACTTTGTCAGCCATAACCCTCCTGTGTTTGCTTGTACTTCAGAAAGGTAGATGCCAAACAAGAGTGGGCCCAGGACTGAGCCCTGTGGGACACCACTTGTGACAGGCTTAGAGTCTGACATGGCGCCAGCAACTCTGACCCTGTGGGTTCTGTCACTCAGCCAGTTTATAACCCATCTTGTAATGTATGGGTTTACATTTAAGTTGATGAGTTTTTCAATGATACCCGAGTGGGGTATTGTATCGAAAGCCTTCGCCAGGTCTAGATAGGCTGTATGGACTGCCTTTCCCTCGTCAATGGCCTTGGTGACTGTTTCAAAAAAGTCAACCAAGTTTAAAAGGCATGATCTGCCTTTGACAAAGCCAAACTGGGTCAGATCCAAAGTCTGCAAATTCCCTATGTCTTTATTTATGAGATCCATTATGATCCTTTCCATGGCTTTGCAGATCAGGCTTGTCAAGCTAATGGGACAGTAATTTCCAGGGTCGGTGGAGGCACCGCCTTTGTGGAGTGGGACCACAGTCGCTGTGCGCCACTCCCTGGGTACGTATCCGGAGGTGAGACTAAGATTAAACAGCTGTCCTAACTGTGGGTTTAATTCCTCGTTGAGTTCATGGAGCACACATCAGGTCCCATGGATGCTGTGTTCTTTGCCTTGGAGAGAGCAGTTCTCACCTGAGCATTGGAGATGTTTGGGGGGCTACAATCATTTGGTATAGATATCCCTTCTTTAGGCGGGGAGGGTGGGGAGAAGTTTGCACTGAACCTGTCAGCCAGTATGTTGGCAATGTCTGTAGGATCAGTAATCTTCACATCATTTTGAACTAATTCTGAGCATATCTGGGAGTTTCCTCCTAGGTTTCTGACATAACTAAAGAATGCTTTATGGTTGTCTTTAGAGTCCTTAGCTATTTTTTTCTCAAAATTAGCTTTGGATGATTTTATGAGAGCTCTTAGCTTTTTACTTATAGTGATCAGCGGTTTCTTACCTTTTAAGGATTTTGCTCTATCTTGTAGTAGCTTTCTCCTTTTATCGTAGAGTTTGTTTATGGCTGGGGTCCACCAGACTGGACGCTTGCCTTTGGTACAAAGAGTCTTTGTTTTGCTTGGGATTGGCTGATCCATGCAGCCCTGCAGGTGCTGGAAGAAGGCATTTGTAAGTGATTCAGCGGTTTGAGTAATGTTAACCGCCGGCTCAGGGGCCTTAAAGGAGACCACACTAGTCTTTAGAAGTGTGAAGTCGGCTTTCGAGAAGTTCTTTACTGTGGTCTTTTTCATTTTGGGTGGGGGCGGGATGAGGACCTCCAGCGAGATTAGTTTGTGATCAGATCTCACCAGTGAGGGGTATACTTCTGGCGTTGAACATTGTGCTCCCATGTTCGTGAAGTTGAGATCAAGTATGTTCTCTCCTCTTGTGGGGATGGTGACTAGTTGTTCCATGGCATTTGAGTTTATGAATTCCAGGAACTTTTGGGCTAGAGTGTTTGGGCTTGAGTAGTGTTCCCAGTCTATATTAGGGTAGATGAAGTCACCTAGTATGATGGTGTTCGGAGATACATTTATCCCCTCCAGTGTTTTCAGGAAGGCCATGTGAGGTTCCTGAGTTTGCGAGGGTGGCCTGTAACATGCTACAATTTGCATAGCAGTCTTGCCTATGGTTAATTGCACCTGGATGGTTTCCGATGCATCGTGCGATGCCACCAATCTTGAGGTGTGGGTGTCCTTGATGAATATGGATACCCCTCCTCCTTTCTTGGTATTGTCCGGGTTTTGTGGCCGGAACGCATGATATGAGGTAAAACCTGATAGTGCTGGGGTGGTCTCACGAGCCTTGAACCAGGTTTCTGTCACAACACAGACATCGATGTTCTCCATACTGAGAAGGGCCTCGAGTGCGTGCATCTTGAGGTTGAGACTTCTGGCATTGAGCAGCATTACCCTTAGTTTTTTTCTTTGTTTTGTTCTAGGGTGGTAGGTTCAGAATTTGAGCCTTGCCTAAAAAGGCACTATGGGGTGGCAAGAGCCTTTGCCAAAATCCGAATCCCAGGGTGACAAGTGCAAGCCATCCCTTAGCAGCGTGGCTTGTCCAGCATGTCATCCCAGGCAGACAGACATTGGATCCCCTTTGAATGACACCAGAGTTTAAGCCAATTGTTAAAACTGATCATCTTATCTCTGTATTGTGGCATCATTCTTGGTGAAGGTAGGATACTGCTCAAGGTCAGGGTCATACCTGCCTGGGCTACATAATCAGAGAGCTCCTCTATGTCTCTTTTCATGTAGTCCAGGGAGGTACATCTCAGGTCGTTTACACCAGCGTGGACAATGATTGAGTCGTACTTGTACCTGCTGTTGAGAGACCTGAGTGCATGCGTTATGTGGCGGATTCTAGCACCCGACAGGCAGCTTACTGTGACCTTCTCCTTACTCAGTCTGGTGAGCGGACGTCAGTGTGTCTGACTATGGAGTCACCAATGACTAGTGTGTCTGGCATAGTGTTTGGCCTTAAGGGCTGTGACTGCTTGACACTCTGACTGTGTGGTCTATGTGATGCAGGTGTTGTGTTCTGAGGTGGTAGTTGTTTGGGTGTCTGCTTTGGTGGCCTCTGCTGTTTTGGTAGATTTTTGATCAGAGCCTCCGAGTATGTCTTTGTGTGTTTATGTGTATGATTTGAGGTTGTGATGGTATTATGTGAGACTGGGTCTATAGTGTGTGTGGTTACCTTCTCCTCCTGTCTGGTCTTGCCAGTCCTATGTTGAGAGAGCTCAGCCTCCAGTTTGGCCGTATAGTTGCATCTCTCGCATGTATTTGTGTTTTGTGGGAGGAGGAGAGGGTTGTCTGTGTACATGAGGCAATTGTAACATTGCCTCAATAATCCCAGGTTCACCAGCTGAGCAGGAGAGGATATTAGCAACAGATCCCTCGACATGCTAGAAGGAATAAACAAAAAAACTTAAAAAAAGCTTTTGGGGATGTGGGTGACCGAGAAATGGGGTTTGCTTTTTTGGAGGTACTTTCTATAACAAGAGTGCTGTATTGAGGTGATAAGTACTGTAGGAGCAAGTGCTTAGCTATACGGATAGAGAATAGTCTACTTGGGTGTCAAGTAGAGATAATTTATAGTTGGAGGATACACTAAATAGAACAGTAGTACACTTTGAGGAAGGTAGTTTTAAGGGAAAATTTGAAGAGTGAACTTTAGGTAGCCCTAATAGTTTAAATCTGCTTAACCGGCGCTGCCCTAGTGTGCAACGGTAGCAGCTCCGTTAATCAAGACTAAAGCTAAGCGTGCTTTATAGCAGGGGCTGGAAAAACAGGAAATGACCCAAAATGGCCAACAAATTACAAGTTGCTGCTTCTAACCACTCCTCTGAGGACAAACAAGCAGCTCAGTACTCCCCACTCCCACTGGTGAGTAAAGAAACTACCTCTGGCCACACAAGAAAATGGAGGAACACAGAAACCAAATACAAAGCCCAGGGATCAGCAAAATCTGATCACTGGAACAACTAGCAAGTAAAGTTTAGGAAAGGAGAAATTTTTTTTTTTTTTTTTTTTTCAAACAGACAGGAAAAATGCAGTAAATGCTTTGTTTTCGACTAAATTGCTATCAAAGGCTGGTACACTTGAGTGTATTAGCCTGTTAGTTACTTTTAAGCAATACTTTAGCCCACAAGTGCAATCAACAATATAAGCTCACAAACACAGGAAAATAAGGCAATAAAACAGTAATAAAGGCACAAACAGTAGTCGAAAAGCTTAAAAGATCGAAAAATGCAAACAAAAAGTTTTAAAAAATACTTATGATCAAGAAAGTTGCTTTTTCTGCTCTCTGCTGGCTTAGGAACTCTGCAGGGGACCACGAGGAGCTATGCCAAGTTCTCTAATGCCAGAAAAGCCCGCCAAAGCATGCTTTATAGCAGGGGGCTGGAAAAAACAGGAAATGACCCAAAATGGCCAACAAATTACAAGTTGCTGCTTCTAACCACTCCTCTGAGGACAAACAAGCAGCTCAGTACTCCCCACTCCCACTGGTGAGTAAAGAAACTACCTCTGGCCACACAAGAAAATGGAGGAACACAGAAACCAAATACAAAGCCCAGGGATCAGCAAAATCTGATCACTGGAACAACTAGCAAGTAAAGTTTAGGAAAGGAGAAATATTTTTTTGTTTTTTTTTGTTTTTTTCAAACAGACAGGAAAAAAATGCAGTAAATGCTTTGTTTTCAACTAAATTGCTATCAAAGGCTGGTACACTTGAGTGTATTAGCCTGTTAGTTACTTTTAAGCAATACTTTAGCCCACAAGTGCAATCAACAATATAAGCTCACAAACACAGGAAAATAAGGCAATAAAACAGTAATAAAGGCACAAACAGTAGTCGAAAAGCTTAAAAGATCGAAAAATGCAAACAAAAAGTTTTAAAAAATTTACAAGTTTCTTTCAGAGAATGTGTAGTACATCAGTAGGAACAACATTTGTAAAACTCAGAGCATACCAGTCAATGACACATGAGCTGCAGACTCACAAACTTGGCAGTTTTTTTTAGGGGTTCCATTCTAAGTGAATGGAAGTCTAGTCTGACAACAAATGGTAGGGCTATTTGTTCTCAGTCTATGCATTATGGGACAGATTTAGCTTTCCAAAGGAATCCCGATGTCTGCCCCCATGAGGACAGAAAAGAGTAAAAACAAAATAAAATTAGGAATGAGTACTTATTTTGCTGCAGGCAGCTTTGGGAGGTGTAGTAAATCATGGCAAGATAAAAAATATATGTTTTCTTCATGATTTGCCCATAGTGGTCCTTTAAGGGAACTGAGATTTGCACTGCATCCACTTAAAGCATGTACTCATGCTCAGCCTGTTTGTTGCATACCTAAGTATTAACTAGTGAACAAGCAACTGTCCCTGTAGCCAAAACGTGATTTATTTATTTATAATCATCAACTATATATCAGCAGAAAAGTGAAATATTGATTTGTAAAACATATGCAGCCTCTAACAGCTGTCTGGTAGTCGGGGGTTTGATTCCCTCTACCTTCATTTCCCTACTTTGTGACCTTAGGCAAGTCACTTAGCCAGATATTGGTCCTGTGTCACCCATGAAAAGGAATTGCATGTCCAGTAGGACTACCTGGTTAATAAATAGGTGTTATTATTATCCATTTGTTTGGTGGGCAATACACTAATATTTAATGCTAGAAATATCAAAAGGCTATGGGTTCTATTTCCATGCCAGAACTTTCCATTACTGAAAGAAACTGCAGTGCAGCATTAGGGGGCACTGATTTCCTGAGGTATCATCCTCTTGATGAGATAGTAACCTAAAATCCCATCTGCCTAAGTTGATTTTAGCTCCAGCAGATGTTAAAGATCCCATGGCAATGACATGAGAAAAGTATACTGGAATTTCCTCAGTATCTTGGCCAAATTAGTTCTAATCAGTATAAATATCACCTTAGATTTCTTCTGGTTACCAAAAGTAAAGAAAACGAATGAGAGTAAGAAAGCTAAATTAGAAGCAATAATTTACACCTCTCATGTAAGGATTATCATTCATGTTGTACTGCCAGCCGTGTTACAAGGAACAGGTTTGCAGAAATATATTTACTGAAATGTTTATTCCTGGCTACCTGTGATGGTGGGTAGTGAGCACATTTTTGTATGTATGTGTGTGCACGTATGTCCATATATAAAAAACATTAATATCTGTAAGCAGATGTGTAGCATGGGGGAAATATAGTTGAATGGTATTATTTTTTAATGTATTTTGCTTGGATCAAAATTATTGAATGGAATACAGTTTGAAAAGAATGACTGATAGCGGATAGATTCTGCATGTTCATGGAATACTGGAGCTGAGGGAATTTTCCCTTTTCAATGGTATTGCCCAGTCTCAGAGAATAGGGGTACAGGGAGCATAATCTCCTGCAAAAAGTACATTATTTTGAATAGGTTAATGAATAGTAACTTTGTACAATAAATCCACATTTTGATTAGTTTTCTTCGATCATGCAGACTTTGTGAAAGTGATTTTTATTGAATTAATATAAACCCGTTTCCTTAAGTAGCATACTTTACTTTCCTTAAATAATAAATTCATGTGCCAGACATTTAGATATCAAAGAAATCAGACCATTCCTGCTCTAATTAAAAAGAAGGGTGACGTCATACAGCTACCCAGATGTATAGAGAATGCTGTTACTATCACTGTCCTAAAGTACAAAAAACATGCACACCTTTTGAGACAGATCCAGTCTACTGAGATTTGCAGAACTGGACACTCACCATTCTAGGAACCACAGAGAGCATTTTCAGGTGCTACCATTACAGAATTCATGTATATAGATGGGTAACATATGTGATATTTATTATGGTATTAGCTTACTAAGTGTTTGTAGTGCATGGAGCACCATGATTATGCTCCAAAATCGGAAAAATGGCAACTTTGCAAAGTGCTTCTGTAGCACAAGATCCTACCATAATAGCTCTTTCAGAGGTGTGTAAGAATTGTTCCACAGTTACAATCAGGTCTCATCAAAGGGGTGTTCCTTCAGTTTCAACTATACCTAAACATATTGCCTTAGATTTTTGTTCTGGTCACAAAATTTACAGACATTAGGCTGTATGCAACTTATTTAGCTAAATTAGAGCAGCATTTAAAAACTGTCCCTAACCTTTTCTTCCACTTACATTTACTTGCTGTCTATGTGACAGTACCTGCTAAGTGCTTTACTAGCTTTCAAAGCTGGTAAAACACTTTGCCCTTTTTTTTCTTTTGCAATTGATAGTACATGGAGTAAATAAAATTCCATGCACTATAAAGAGTTATGATTGGGACTCACCAGTCATAAACAATTATTATGTGTACCTGACATGTATGCCAAGTCTCGAACAGCTCCCTGTTGAAGTATTGGCAACTGAAATGCTGACTGTCGATAAGCCAACAAACAAAAAAAAATGAAAGCCCATGAAAAGAACAAATCTCGAAGATTGCTCCCTTCTTTTAAACTTCTTTTTTGCAAGCCCCCTGCACTCCCATTGTGAGGGGTAAGTCTCCCCATACCACTGTACTTATATATACCAACTTTGAGATTGACAAACCTCAGAGAAAAGAAATGTTCTGGGAAATGGCCATCTCAGACTTAGTATATGTAAACCCATTTTTCATCCATTCAGTCTCTGTGTTTCGGGACTTGCTCTAGCAGGTCCTGACATTTCAAATGGTTACTGTCTTGAATGTATTATGTATAATAACTTGGCTATGATCAGAGACCCAATCATTATATTGCTGGTGATTTTTTTGGGGTGTGGGGGGGTGCATGCTCTACAATGCCAAACTGTGACTGACTGCAAGTCTGCATATATTTGCATGTGTGCATTCAGCTTTGCTTGTAGTTATAGCCAAAGATGACTAATTCTGTTAAACCCACTTACCAGGCTACCTGGCTAATGAATACATGAATAAATTAATAAATTAATTATTGTAGAGCATACAAGACCACTAGCAGGCACTTCACCTATAAAATGCTTAATATTATATCAAGAGAATGTGATGTGTTCTGAACTTGTCACTGTGACTTTTGTTTACTTCATTTTGGTACTAAGCTTCTGACCAACATTTCCATACAATGTTGTGTAACAGACAGGCCACTTCGTAATACACTGCATACAGCTTGAGGGACAGTAAATAAAATAATGCTAAAATGTCTGAAACGCTGCATCACCCATAATAATAATAATATACCTGACAGTCATGCACTGTTGTTATGACTACCCCTTTAAAAATACAGCAAACCTGAATACCCACACAATACATAAGCATAGCATCAGACATATGCAGTATATGAACATTTTCTTTTTTCTTTTAGTGCTGATGAGATGGGAATTCACTATAACTCTCTATTGATGATCACCACAGTGAAAAGTATGGTGATACTTAACAGTTCGAAGTGGTAAAGTCTGCCTTAATTTTTAAGTGATTAAGGGCAAATGTACTGTGATGTCATAATATATATATACTAGGATGCCTTGTTAGCAGAATGTCAAATTTATTGCAAACATGCAGACAGCATGCATTTATAAAAGAAATATACAATGAGGTGTGTGCATTACATAAAAAAGGAAAAAAACAAGAAAGAAATACAAGGGGTTTGAATGTAATAACATCAGATGATGGTTTAAGACTAGATAAGCAAAATAAGCAATTCAAGAAGGTCATAAGATGTTGAGAAGACTGTGAAATTATGTGGAAAGTAATCACCAGTAGGAGAAAGAAAACGTGAACCACTGTGCTGACAACTTATAAGAACATCTACAGTAGAAGTTAAAGAGCTACCAAAATAAAACATGATATAAGCCAAATAGTTTAAAGTGCAAAGGAACAGATTATATAAGTTGTCCAGGAAAGGAAGAAAAGGCATAATAAACATAAAAAAACAAAAATGTTTGGAGAAACCATCAGCTTTCAGAAAACGTTATGCACAAAAACAAAGGGTCAAATATCAGGAGGAATTATATAGGTACATATCTGGGGGTATCATGTATTTGGGACCTGAAGGAAGTAAATCTCAGCAACTTACTACATTTAACATGGCTAAGGAAATTTCCACATGGGCAGTTTCAGGGATTCATAAACAAGAAACGCACAATACAAAGGAAAGTACCATTAATGGCTGAGAGTGGAGTAGAGGTTATACTGTAGTAACAAAATCTACAGATCTGAATAACATAAAGGGTTAATAGAGTTGTAGAGCAAAATAATTGTTGCCAGCTGAGTGGTTTCCTAGCATTTCTTTCTCAGTTTTAATTGTTAAAAAAGCAGAGTAAAAAGGGGCTATGGCAATACATTGGTTTTGAAAAAATGTGAAATATACACAGGAGAAATGGGATACAATATAATAACATGATGTCTTAACCTGCACTAGGCCTGACAATATCAGAATATCAGCAGTGGACCTGTACTAAACTGTGAATGGCATTAAAAAGGTATATCTGTAATGGATATGCAGTTTACTGGCAAGTGTGCAAGGGGTCATAAAGCATACACACACACACACACACACACACACACACACACACACACACACATACACACACACATATATGTATAAATATATATATATATATATCTATATATGGGCCCCCTTCACATGATCATCATTTCAGAATGTCGAAGACCATATGGCCAAGACCATATGATCGACGTTCGAAATGTTAACCATGAGGAACCGGCATCTCTGTACGGTGTGGAATGGAAAGATTTCCATCTTCCACATTGTAGTGCGATCTCGGAGTTGGTATATTTAAGTTCCAGGAGGGGTGGGCATAGCCCCCCTGCTAGCAGCATGAAGGTAAGTTTTTGTTTTTGTTTTTTTATTCCATGGTCGACATTTCAAATGTCGATCATATGGTCTCGGTCATATGGTCTTCAACATTCTGAAATGTTGACTATCTTATGTTGATCCTCATATATATATATATATATATATATATATATATATATATATATATATTTAAAATAGCACTTCATTCGACATCTGTTTAATTGGCCCAATTTTGTCAGCAGGCATGCAAGACTGACAACCCCTGGGTAGAAGAATATATTGTTTTTCCCCAGGGATTGTGTGATCTTGTAATTAGAATATATAATTAGCAGGGGGTGTGAGGTATGCAGGGGGGCTTCTCCCCTCTGCAAAAATGATGCTTTCTTTTTTTTTTTTTTGTTTGCTTATGTTTTGCATGCACTGAGAATTAATCCCCATGCATGTGTGTGTAGTAGCGTGTCAACATGCATAAAAATTACAAACAGCATTCAATTCCTATGAGATTTTAAACTCTCAACCATTGCAGTGACAGCTCCTATTATTCTTCATGAGCTTACACTGTCTGAGCACAAACATCTGGTCATGTACAAATCTAAAACAGAATGGATGAGATTAACTCAACAAAGCATAATGCTCTAAAATAAATCAAAACAAATGAATAAGATGTTAAGATCATCAGATAAATTAGCAAAAGATATGTATTTAATACAAAAAACACAACAAAGCTTTCGAGTTTAGCTCTTCATCAGTCTATATGCAAACTGTTAAATACATTCAATTTATAGCAGCCCTTTAATTAATTAAACAATAAAGCAATAAAACAATTAATAAAACAATAACAACTCTAAATATAACATCATTTCAACTTATTATGCTTAAATTTCAAAACTACTTTGATTGCAGTAGCAACATTTAAACCAGGAAATGTATCAGCTGTAAAATAATTAATCAATTTATATTCAGCCATGTCAGTCTTTAACAACAAATCCCCACCTTGAAAACATGTTGTAAAACTCTTCTAAACTCATGACTACTTCCTTTCTCAGAAACATGTATATGTGAAGTCCAGATCATATCCCACTGAACTGTCAACAATAATGCGACATCTCCCACTATCATGGGTCAGTTACTAAGGAGCTTCAATCCTCACTACTGACTCCAATGTGAGACTGTCACTTAAACAGGAGTAATATTTCACAGATTTCCCCTAAGAGCACAATAGGAATGCACTCTATAACTTTAGACTGGACTGTATTATTCTGTCCACCCCAAATATAACTCCTTATTACACAATTCAGAGCAATGTGTTCCAGTTTAAGACCTCTGATACATCCACACTTAAATAAATGAAATGTCACACAACCAAACACTTCTGGGAAAGCCTGCCACAGATTACCAGCAGTGTCCCTTCCCCAAAATAATATGTTAATGCTGCCACCCATCAGAGAGTCTTCTGCCATTTTAAAGGGATATCCAATTATGAAAATTAAATATCAAAACAAATAGTAGCAAATGACCTAAGCAGCCAGGCTTTCGGATTGACCTGGGAAGTTATCAAGCCAAGCATAAGCACTCTCAAATCACTACAGAAAACACTGATAGACCAGTCACAATGTAAGTTAATAAAAATATTTAATAATGAACAAAATGATTAAAAATATAATGAGTAGCTTCCAGCAAACAGACAGAACCCAGTCACCAGGAAAATGAAATCAATACTTTAGGATAGAAATCCAGCATTCGGAGAAACTCTGACTGATCTAACTGATTAGTTATAATTTTCCTATCTGACTAAAGAACAGTGTCCCTTACCTAAACTAAATTATTACAATAGAGCAAAGGGAGGCTTACAGTTCTTGGTGAGTCCTTTTGGATATCCACTGCACAGTACATCTGGTAACAGCTCACAACTGGCTGTTAACTGACTCTAACTGATAACTGACAGCTGTAACTGACAACTGACTTCAGCAGGCTGTTCAATAAACTAGCCTAACTGTCACAACTTTTCCAGTTCTAATTTTCATTTCAGATTTTGAAAATCAACCAACAGCTGTTTTCAAAACATTGATTCCTGTCTTTCAACTTCTGATAATAACACATAGCAACTGTCAACATTCCGATGACATCATCTGCAGATCAGCTGAATCTGAAATAGTTCACCTTTAGAATCTTTCTTCATAAACATGCGCAGTTAGAAATGTAAAAGGACACTGTTCAAGTCTTTAAAACATTTTGTGCAATCAACATAAATCATATAAATCAACATGTAAAAACGTATTTACAATATCATAGCTAGTCATACTAGCATAATAATACACAAGATGATCTGAAATTATGTACAAAACCTCAGCTAGACATGCTAGTGCAAATGACAATGTCTAATTTCTTCACAGGACATTAGTGTCTATTTGCCTACAAATATCAGAAAGATGTTCAAAAATTCTGTCTTTACGTTTTATAGTACTCATATCAACATAAAAATGCATATTTAGTATAAGTTGCCAAATAAACTATATTTTAAGTTAAACATGTTCTATGAAATGTTTTCCTATCCTAGGATGACTGAAATTAATATCAGTGCAAATAGCACTACAAAGGGTACAACTGTAACAAGGTTTAGTCTCCCATATATTGTATTGTGTAGCTTCATTATTGCTACATTCTTTAAAACACAGTTGTTGCCTTAAATTCCTCTCTTTTGTACAAAAACAAAAGTTGTTGACCAAATAAACATTCAAATTCAGGAACAGCTCTCAAAATAAACTAATTATTTCTAACTTTGTTCTGTATCTGAGAGGTCTTTCTAATGCATTTCATAACATATTTCACTTTAGGAGCCAAACTAATCACAGAATCAGTATTTACCCATGTGGTTTGATCAATCAAATACAGTTTGTCAATATTAACACACTCAGATATCATCTTCTCTTTATGAAATGTTGACAGAGCATCAGACTAACCCCTATCCTTAAACTTAGTAACCATAATTTCCATATTTGCTCTAAAAGTGCATTCTTCTGCATTCAAGCAACTGCCTCTAAGAAACTGACTTGAACAACACTATTATACACATGTCCAGGATGCATAATATTAAAATGCAAATATTTATTTGCCTGCACATCTTTGGTATGTATCCTAGAGGACATTATGCTTTGATCCACAGATATTACAACATATATAAAGGGAAAACTGCATACTAAACTTGAAGAAGTCAGACTTAGTAAGTTAAAACTAAACACATGTACATATTGTCCACCACCAACCCATACCCTAAAAATATCATCCATAAAGTGTTTGTAAAAATCAATATACTGGTTAAACTCATTATTAATACCACAAATAAACTGGTTCTCTCATTCTGACAAAATCAAATTGGTGTAAGTATTAGCAGCTGGAGTTCTCATGGTAAGTTTGTAATGATAGTAATCTCTATTAAGCAAAAATACATTGCTACATAAAAACTAAGTCATGCAAAAGGCATGAAGTCTCAACGCTTCTCCCTGATAATGTACTATTAAGACAAATACATTCTCTAATGGCTTCTATTCCATAATTATTCAGAATTACCATAAATAAAGACTTAATCATCCTCAGACTGCTCCTTTTTGGCATTTACTTCTCAGAAGTCAAGGCCAATGTCAGTGGTCTCTGGATGACTAAATGTGCAGATGATTGCAAATTAGGAGCTGTCATTGAATCTCACACTGACATAAATGTTCTCCAGGAGAGGCTGACACAGACAAACAAGTGGTATCACAACCATGGACTAAAATTAAGCCCAAGAAATGCATAATAGTATCCTTTGGGAAGTCATCCATTCCTGGTAACTATCATATTGACAACACGCTCCTCAGAGTTGGCACAGTAGTCAGGAACTTAGGGACAAGCACAGATACTAATCTAGCCTTTGATCATCACGTGTCTACAATGGTGAGGAAATCATTCTATGTTGCGCAACTTATAAACAAAGGTATGGCATCTAAGTCCTAGGAAGTCATTGTTCCACTGTATTCAGCATTCATCAGACCTGCCATTGAGTACAATGCCCCCTTCGGTATGTACCTAACCAGGCATATTCAACAACTGGAACATCCACAGAGGTTCATCACTAAAAGAATACAGGGCATAAGTAAAATGTCCTATGCAGACCACCTCAAGGCTCTGTCCCTGTATTCTGTCTCCTGTAGGCTTTTAAGGGGAGATCTATGGTCTGGCATACAGAGCATTTTCAGACCCCCACTCTGATGGACCTCCTGCATATCCACAAAAGAAACAGCACCAGAATTACCCTTTCTAAAGACTTAAACCTTGCCTGTGATATAATTAGGACTTGCTGGAGAGACAGGTATGTATCCCAGAGATTACCTCATCTATGAACAGGCTCCCCATCCATGTGAAGCAGAGTTCCTCCCTAACCTAACTCAAGTGCAACTTGGACAATTAGATGGGAAACTGCAAATTCAGCCCTGGTTTGACACCTATGTCTCTAATGGACACAAGTAACCTGTAAATAGTTCCTCTCCCAGGCCCATGCTTACACATATCAAGGGTATCATAAATAGTCAGAGATTTGGGATGCATGGCTAGGCTTAAAAAGGCCCTTGTGGTCATTAGTCTAGTAAACACCTATGAACCTAATATCCATAGAAACCAATTACGTTGTATCAAAGGTTACAATTTAATACCACTGATATAACTTCATTAAAAATCATTAGTATCCTTAATATAGCTAGAAAGAAAAGATAAATAGGGGCTAAGTTCTTTCTGTAGAAATACAGAGATGCCTTTAGTTGCCCGTTGATTACCAGCAACAATTGGTTGCACAGGAGGATATAAAACATTCTTATGTACCTTTGGTAGTCCAAGTAAAATAGGGACTACTGGTGATGTAACACAGATAAAATTGTAATTCTCTATACCACTGACAAGTTGTAAATCATATAAAACAACCTTAACCTTATATATCAGAGTATTAACAAAAATAAAATTAACTTTTGGAAAAGCTAAAGCATCAAGCAAAAGTTTGTTCATACCTCTTACGTAATCGCTCTTATTCATTAATGCAATCGCTTCACCTTTGTCAGCTTATTTATGAATCAAATCAGAGTTATCATGTAACTTGCATAACGCTAAAATTTCATCACTGCTTAAATTATAAAGCTTTATAGTTGATGAATTTTGATAAATATTATGCATTTATTGTTCACACATATTATAAAAAGCAATGATGACTGGGTGGCTAATTGGTGTAAAAGTGCTTCTGCTTTAAGTGTTTGATAAGACTTAAACCCTTGATTTTTAAATAAAGATTTTAAATTCATATCTCTAACAGTTAGTCTTAATTGTGAAAATGATTCACTAATGTTCCCATCAGCAGCAGGAATAAACATTAGTCTTTTACTTAAAAGTTTGTGTTCAATCTCTGCAGATTGAGAACAGAATGCTCATATATTATTTGCCATTTTCAACTGTCTTCCGATCTGTAGGCCTATATAACTTCCTTTTCCTCTTCCTCTACTTTGTCCCCATTGTTGCTACAGGCCTTCTCTGGAATTAGTCTATATCTTCTCTGGAAGGTTTAATAAAATTCAGTTTGGAGAGCCTAAAAATGATTACTACTGGTGGTGATCTCATCTGATGTTCTGTCAAGATTTAAAGATGAGTAGACAACCTCTCTTGTTCAGTTAGATCCTGTACTCACTTTACATTTTCTACAACCTCAGCATCATTATTAGATAACAAACACCAATTAGTGTGCGACAAACATTCAATAATATCCAAATCGGTTATGGCAGTACCGTACTTTGGAGGGGGATTGATGAATGAAACTATTGTTACTTGTTGTGAGGCTCAGCAGGTTCCCTGCATGGAATATACAATCCCTTAGTTCTCTGTGAAAATATGTTCCCTCTCCTAAAGTCATTGATATCTCTCTGCAACTTCTTTGCTTAGCAGATATTAATATTTTCTCAAATATATAAAGTCTGTCGATCATATCAGAGTACTCTTTACTATCGTGCAAGAAAACAGGAGAAGTAATGACATAATTCTCTAATTTATTAATCTCAGAAAACAAATCATCTTCAGCTTTAAAAAACATTCATAAGCACCATGTAGTTATGGCCTAACTTTAAATTAAGTTCTTGTCACTTCTTGTACAAATCTATAGCAAATGCAGCATCAATGAGCAACATTTGCATGTTTCTGAATCACTCAGCCATGTTTTTTTTTTTTATCTCATCAGCATACCCATCCTTTTATTATACAGATACAGTGCTTAGTATATAATACAGCTAACCTTGCTTTTTTTGGCTGGACACAATATATAGCTCTGTTTTCTGAATCACGCATACCCTGCACATGGTTGCTCATCAATCAAATTCTCTTAGCATGCAAAGAGGTGAATACTTAAGAATTCAACACAGTATTTTTGTTTTGACTCTATGGATGCATATATTATGAATTTTGCCAAAGTGGCAGAGCTTGCTGAATGTATATAAATACAACTACACAAGTAAGGATAGGTTCAACAACTGGAGTTTATTCTGAAACAAACAACTTGAGTGCAGCCTATATAGTATGTCAATAAAAGCCAGATTTAACTAAATACAGTCTACAAAATCTTATCATTCCAAACCATCTCAACATTTCTACATAAAATACAGAGCAATTAATGAACTGATAAAGTAGCATGGCTGATGCATGATTCGTTGTCTGCTTCCTCGTTCTTTCCTTCTTATTCAAAGCTAATCAATGGCTGTAGTGTTCTCTCAACCACTCAGGAGCTTTTATTAATTACCTGTTAGAAAAACAACTCCCCAAACTACTATAATTTTCATAATGGCAGTGACTACAAATGCAGAAGAATGATTGGCAATCATATTATCATCCAGAAAAGTCCTGGCCATAAGTTAAAACTGAGAGGTATGTTCTCGTGTATTTTTCAAATATTTAATTCTGTGGTAATGCCAAACCATTGAAGGAAGTGTCATGCCAGCTGTGAAGCAGCTCTTTCAATTTTTCATAACAGTATAGTACCAGTTTCTTAGTGTATTTTTATTTTTTCATTTTTTTGGGGGGGGTAGGTTCTTTTCCCTTTCCTTTGGGAAATACTCAGTTCCCACTAATTACCACATTGATGGTAGCCCACTGAACAATGAAGACATTATAAGAGATCTGAGGACACAGGTTTACAGCAACCTCTCCTTCGACCACCACATTGTCACTGTAGTCAGAAAGTACTTCTATGTGGCACATCTCATTACCAAGAGTTTTGTATCCAGGAAGAAAGAGGTCATCATCTCTCTCTACTCTTCCCTCATTAGACCAATCATCGAGTATAATGCCTTATTTGGCATGTACCTCACTAAACACCTGCAACAGCTGGAAAGGCCACAAAAGTACCTCACAAAGATGATCCTAGGCCTTAAACACAATGCCCTACATTGGCAGACTCAAAAAAACTCCAGCTTTTCTATGTCTCATATAATCTATTAAGAGGTGATCTCAGCTTGATTTACAAAGCTATGTCTCATCCAGCCCTGTTAGAAATGTTACACTTAAAGAAAACCCAATCTCTCCACACCACACACTCCAGGGACCTCAACCTCATTACCACAATTAACAGAACATGCTGGAGGAACAGGTTCATAACCCAGAGACTGCCCATGCTCTGGAATAGACTTCCCATACATGTCAAGCAGGGTACCTCACTGGACCTCTTCAAGAGAAATCTTGATGAGTGGATGGAAAAAAGAAAGTTCACCCTGGGGATCACTCCTGTAACTCTACTTGATAGAGGCAGCGGGAACTAACATTGGGCGGCATAATGCCAGGGCACTTTTATGGGCTAGGCTTGTAAAGGTTCTAGGGCCATTGGTCTAGTACACACCTATGAGCCTATGAACCTATATGCACTTAATTGCATAATCAGACCAATCACTGCATTATAATTGTTGTTTTAGACATGTAGCACTTGATTAATACATCTGTACATACTGGGAACATATTTAGTCCAAAACTACTCTAATCTGCAAGATATTAAATGGAGTCACCTTGGACATTCATGTACACATACACACAGTAGCTCATATTCTATATGCTATATACTATATATATATATATAGATATAGATATATACACAAGCACAGGCACACACACACACACACACACACACACACACACACACACACACACACACACACACATTGTTAGTCCACTTGGTCAATCTGCACCAAAGTGCATGTCTGCTTCATTTCATCAGATGGATTTACTTCAATGGATGAAGTTCATCAGTGAAGTGCACAGCATGTCAGTTTAGTTTTGTAAGCGAAAGGGTAAGTTTTGTTCAGTTAAACTGATAAGAGTCAGCAATTTATGCATTTTTGGCATGACTAGAAGACAGATAAGCAAATTTGCCCTTTCTTGCTGTTGTATGATCTCAGAGTTGGTATATTTAATTTAATGGGATATAGGGATATAGCCCCCAAGCGAAGAATGCAGGGACTCGATTGGAATGTGCAGTTTGATGGGTGCTTGCTTGTTTGTGCAATTGTTTGTTCAATGTATAAACAATGTCATTTTATTACATATGTTATGACAAGCCACATGTACAGAAGTACACGGACATAAACGTGATGTTCACACAGTGCTGCCCCACAACAGCAGCAGCAGCACAGAGCATGACTAATGGAAAGAATCATAAGTTGCCTACATTGAACATCATACATTACATCAGCATTTGATTCACCTGTGATACCTTATATACATAACATAGCAAGAAATACATCTGAATGTCTTCAGAGGAAACATCATCATATGAATACTCTCTGCAAGGTACAGCACCAAAGATGACTGCACGGACATATCTGTGGCATGCATGAGGTGTGCACAGCAGAAGTTACCATTGAACAGCTAGGATATTGTCATACAGCTAAGCATATCTGTACAATAGCTGTACCAAAATAAATCTAGGTCCATGCAGTGTATGGAAATGTAGCAGCACACATATAACCTTATTGCAGGGTTGTACACTAACACTGATGCATCAGACATAGCATAGGGATGTGTAACAGTGTTGTACAACACATTATATAGCATATGGCATGAACAATGACAAACATGTCATGGACCAACCAAAGTGAAACATACCAAAAACAAGTTTCACATTATATGCCTGATGTGGAATGCCACACATAAGGCAACACTGCAATACACAAGTTATTGCTGCAACATAAGTCATTTAGATGTAAGAATATCTTTAATCATGCAGAGCATCAATGACAGTCAGTACTCATTAGCCACATATAATACACTGTCACAGATACATAGGTATGTATGTGTGTAACCAGTTAGATATGGGCAACCACACATAGGAAGTACATGTCAGCAAAAGGATAACAAAGGGAAACTTTTCCACCTAAATGCATGTAGTGCAGAGGGTGAGGTATATGCAGTACCTAAGTAAAATACCATAAGTAACACTGGTATCATACAGAGGCATACCTGTGCATGTTGGAATGGCAGACAAGTAAATGTTTAGTGTAGCAATCAATGCTACATGGGTAAGATAATATGCTGTTAATCGTGAAAATACTTGCTATATGTCAACTTTCATGACATGTAAACATGGAAGTATGGATTTTGTCACATGCAGTATTGCAGTTATCAATATCTGAACTAACATATAATAATGAGAAATAAGTAAAACATAGCACAACTTAAAGGTAGTCACTTAGGTCAGATGAATGATCAGAAAAACCAGTGGTCATCATTGTCACAGGGTTAGAATGATACAACAGGACACACATTAGATCAACTGTCAGTGTTACTCTAAAACATTCTAGGCTGCCCACACTGAAGGCTCATACTGCATTCCTGGCTACCACTGCCACACCTGGAAACACCCGACCCATAGTGCTGTACCAAGGAAATGAATGTGGTGGCACTAGAATTTTAGGACGCAGTGTGAGTAGGAGCAGAAGTGCGATGTGTCTGTCTGGACATGACTGCTGGGTTCAGAGTTGACTGACTAGCAACAGATGTGCATGCATGTTGCTGCATATACAATGATGTCTGAGGTCCATCTGTGGGTCCAATGAAAGGGGGTCTGCCACTCCCCACTGGACGTAATCTGCTCAGTTTAGTTACGACATGTAACATCCAGTTCATACTATGACACTGCTCTAGCACCATCATAACAAGGCTTTCAAGAGAGGCTGCAACAGATACCACACCGTCAAGTTGTGCAGCCAATGCTGTCATGACCTTTACACATCTGCACTCCTGACCTTCATGTAACACTTGCAGCTGCTGTGCTACACAATCGGTGACACAGGCAAGTGCATGCAGGTCAGAGCCATGGTGTCACTGTGAACATTCATGCACCTGTAATAGTAAGCAAATACCCTCTGACATGCGTCCATGCACATCAGCTACAGTCCCATGACAGTCAGTACAACTCCATCATGGGGAAGATTCAACATCAGTACCAGACTCTAAATGGGACAGCAGGTCATGTCATCACAATGTCTGTCATCTAATGTCCCCACATCACCAGAATGGCCAGCCACACTGTCCTCCCTATGAGAGGCTGCACAATGAATCACATGTCTGTCCCCTTCTGGGATAGACAATGAACCTAATGCAGTAGTCTGTGTGCAATTAACCATACTATTACAGTGAGAGACATCACATCCCACCTCAGAATCAGTGGACAGGCAATTGGAGGAGGCAGGCAGTGAACGTGTTGGTAAAAGACACAGATGACGCATGCAATACATATTTAAAGAAGTCAAATGAGGTTGCATATAACTGACATTATTGGACAACTGTATCATTACAAAGCTTATGATGTTATGGACTTAAGATAAGCAAATTAACGCTGCTGGATACTGCTGGTTATGTAAAAGATTTTAATAACAAAATACCAAACGATACAAACTGGATGAGCGCTTTCGGGTTATTACCCTTCCTCAGATAAAACACATTATGACATAAAACTCCTTTTAAAATAAACACTATCCAATCAAATTCAGTAAAAAACCCGCCTTTTACAAAGGGTGGGCTTAAGAGGAACTACATCATTCAATCCTGGAGCCCTATGTGCTGTCAATTCCAGGATCCATTTAGATTCAGCTAAATCAGTGTTCAATCTGATATCCCCCCCCCTACAGGTAAGACTTAGATTGACAATGACCCTAAACGTGAATTTGTGTGTGGGGTTTTCCTTCACATGCCTGTAAAGTGCATTATGTTCGTCCTTATTTCTAATATTAGACATATGCTGGAGAATCCTAACCTTCAACATCTGGTTTGTCTTCCCCACATAGTAACTCAAGCACGAACAACACTCTGCAATATAGACCACATCAGTGGTCCTACAATTGGCCCTGCCCTTAAACAAGTAAGTCCTATGATTATTGGGATGTTTGAACTCTACACCTTTCTTAATGAGACAGCAGGCTTTGCAGGATCCACAGGCTACGGTCCCTGCTTTCCCCATATTACTCCCACTGCCCATTGTCTTCTTTTCCTTGCATAATAAGTCTTTTAAATTTTTGTTCCTCTTGTAAATGAACTCAGGGTGAGTCCCAACAATATCCCTCATGCTTTCATCACTCACTATGATATTCCAATTCTTTCGTATGATGTCACATATCCCTCTTGCATCACTACCATATGTGAGTGCCATCTTACGATGGGTCGGCCTAGCTACTCCTGTCCCTATACTGGTGACTGTGGTGTCACCTACCACATCTAACCAGGGCCTATATTTCATATTTCTATATGGTTTGTTCTTATTAATAATTTTACCTACCATTTCCTCATTGTAACCCCTGTTCACAAAACATTCACCAAGATGACATATCTCCTTCTCAAACTCTTGATTGTCTTTGCTCAATCTAGAGATCCTTCCTATCTGACCCTGCACCACGTTCGAAAAGGTATGTCTCGGATGCATACTATCAAATGATAGTAGGCTATTCCTCCAACATTCTTTCCTGTACAACCTGGAACTAAAACCATCCCTGTTCTGTTCCAGGCACACATCTAGAAAATCTATGGTCTCTTTCGAGGTTGTTACACTAAACCTAAAAAAGGTGGTCGTAGTGTGTAAATAGTCTATAAACATATTTAATTCTCCATCCGTGCCTTTCCACAAAATAAAATATCATCTACAAAACGTAGATATGTGAAAAGATTTTCCTTCCAAACATGTTCATTGAACACAAACATCCTTTCCCATTGCGAAAGGACAAGATTAGATAGGTATTGGCACAGGGGGTGCCCATGGCTATCCCCTGTGCCTGCCTATATATGCTATCTGTCCCTAAAAAGATGTTGTTATCCAAAACCAGGGTTAACAGCTCAACAACCAAGGCTATCTTATCATGTGTGACCCCTAATGTGGTAAGTAATGACCTTATGGCTCGTATACCATACTCATTATTAATCACAGTGAACAAATTGTTCACATCCAAGGTGACCATTATAAAATTCCCCACTGATTCCTCATGTTTGATACCACCAATCAAAGTAAGGAAATGTCCTGTATCTTTCAAAATATGTTTCATAGAGGCTACATATGGTCTGAGGGTCACCTCCAACCATATTGAAATGTTCTCAGTGACCCACCCCCTGCCTGATACTATCGGTCTAAGGGGTGGGTCAACTAAGCTCTTATGCACCTTGGGCAATGCCTTAAATACCGGTGTTGTGGGCTTATCTATATGTAAAAACTCCAGTTGTTGGGGGGTAAGCAATAAGCGTTGTCCCAAACTCTGCAATTTGTTATGGACCCTATCTATAATTCTCCTCACATCTATGGGATTGATGTGTTGATAAGTCCCCGTATCTGACAAGAGTGTATTTAACCTGTTGTTGTACCAGTCGGAGTCCATTACAATGACTGAACCTCCCTTGTCTGCCATCTTGATCGTGATATCAGTGTATCCACATAACTTGGCCAGAGCTAATCTCTGTTCACTAGTTAAATTATAATATTTCTCTCTATCACTTTGCTGAAAATAAAGTAGTAGGTCATGATCACATTGATTAATAAACAACTGTAAAGCCGGTGTCAGGGCCGGTATAAACCCACTAGGTTTGCTCAAAGCAGTTTGTGTGTTTTCAACATCACCAAATAATTTACTTAACATTAAGTTTCGGCAATACTGCATAATATCTAGTAAAACCTCCTGATAAGTGCACATTTTACTAGGAATGAACGTCAAACCTTTATTCAGTACCATTAACTCAGCTTGAGTTAACTGACGTGAAGATAAGTTAAAAACAATATTACCACACTCACTATAAGTCAATCTAGTGTCCGTCTCTTTTTCAAGAACTCCCTGTCGTCGCTGGATGAGCGTTTCCAGGGGCCCTTCTTCTTCACCTGGACCGGTAATAAGTCCAAAAAATGGTTCTGTGTGGATCTAGTTTTTGGTCGTGCCCCCGAACGTAGTTCCTCATGGTGGGTAACGGAAGTGCTTGAACCACCTGCTTTACCATCAAAACCTGCTACCGTATCTCCTGATGAATCAGAGGCAACAGTATTGTTGGTTCGATCAGGTAACTCCCTGATGTTCTCATCCCCTTCTTTCGACGTCAAGTCCGGACCGGAACCAATGACAACATCATTAGCAGGTTCAATATCAAGAACCCGCTGTGTTTGAATAGTGGCGTGATTATCTCCCAAGGTGTTCAACACCGGCGCCATGGCTGCCTCTGCCGTGATGCGTCATCTCATGACGTGATGTATTCCTATTGGTTCCTCTCACCACGTCCGCCGTGGTAAAAGTCTTCTGTTTATTCCAAACAAAAATATTCCCTTTGGAGAAATCCTCGTAGTCCCTACGAAGTTTCCCCATCTTCTGTGAACATAACTTAGCATCATTGTCATTAAAAGTATTATATAAATCTTTTAACTTTTTCTTACACCAATCCTCTACATAATCACTTTCAAGTTTCTGTTGCAGCGACAGAACTTCATTCCTCAGTGTTCCAATCTCCTTAGCAAAAAACTCATTGAGCAAATCCATATAGGAGTAACTGGTGTTTAGATTAATTGTTTGCCACCTGGCCAGCAGCTCAGGATATCTGTCCCCTTGGGAGGGCATGCACAGCACGCGCATCCCCCGGGGCACTATGCCATAGTCTAGGCACGCTTCAAGATGGAATGTCTGCCATTGCAGACGCTGTAGTCTGGAGACCTTGTAGCTAAAGTCTCTAAGATTATCATCAAACGACCTGTCCATAGCCATGGGAACAGATGTAACTCCTTGTTTTCCTTGTCCCACAGCAAAGCCCAGATTAAGTAACGGATTCGTAGAGGAAATGAAGCGATTCACACACCAACCTCCTGTAGAAGGATTGCTAACTTCCTGGTTGTTGGCCCCATGGTTATTCTCCTCTCTCACCACGTCAATTTCTCCAACATGCATCGCAACAAAGACCCCAAATAACAAAATATAAAATCCAAGACAAAAGGGTCGTTGCTCTGCCAAAACCCAGCAAAACGTATCAGAAAGTCCAAAGATAAGCAAATTAACGCTGCTGGATACTGCTGGTTATGTAAAAGATTTTAATAACAAAATACCAAACGATACAAACTGGATGAGCGCTTTCGGGTTATTACCCTTCCTCAGATAAAACACATTATGACATAAAACTCCTTTTAAAATAAACACTATCCAATCAAATTCAGTAAAAAACCCGCCTTTTACAAAGGGTGGGCTTAAGAGGAACTACATCATTCAATCCTGGAGCCCTATGTGCTGTCAATTCCAGGATCCATTTAGATTCAGCCAAATCAGTGTTCAATCTGATATCCCCCCCCCTACAGGTAAGACTTAGATTGACAATGACCCTAAACGTGAATTTGTGTGTGGGGTTTTCCTTCACATGCCTGTAAAGTGCATTATGTTCGTCCTTATTTCTAATATTAGACATATGCTGGAGAATCCTAACCTTCAACATCTGGTTTGTCTTCCCCACATAGTAACTCAAGCACGAACAACACTCTGCAATATAGACCACATCAGTGGTCCTACAATTGGCCCTGCCCTTAAACAAGTAAGCCCTATGATTATTGGGATGTTTGAACTCTACACCTTTCTTAATGAGACAGCAGGCTTTGCAGGATCCACAGGCTACGGTCCCTGCTTTCCCCATATTACTCCCACTGCCCATTGTCTTCTTTTCCTTGCATAATAAGTCTTTTAAATTTTTGTTCCTCTTGTAAATGAACTCAGGGTGAGTCCCAACAATATCCCTCATGCTTTCATCACTCACTATGATATTCCAATTCTTTCGTATGATGTCACATATCCCTCTTGCATCACTACCATATGTGAGTGCCATCTTACGATGGGTCGCGCTAGCTACTCCTGTCCCTATACTGGTGACTGTGGTGTCACCTACCACATCTAACCAGGGCCTATATTTCGTATTTCTATATGGTTTGTTCTTATTAATAATTTTACCTACCATTTCCTCATTGTAACCCCTGTTCACAAAACATTCACCAAGATGACATATCTCCTTCTCAAACTCTTGATTGTCTTTGCTCAATCTAGAGATCCTTCCTATCTGACCCTGCACCACGTTCGAAAAGGTATGTCTCGGATGCATACTATCAAATGATAGTAGGCTATTCCTCCAACATTCTTTCCTGTACAACCTGGAACTAAAACCATCCCTGTTCTGTTCCAGGCACACATCTAGAAAATCTATGGTCTCTTTCGAGGTTGTTACACTAAACCTAAAAAAGGTGGTCGTAGTGTGTAAATAGTCTATAAACATATTTAATTCTCCATCCGTGCCTTTCCACAAAATAAAAATATCATCTACAAAACGTAGATATGTGAAAAGATTTTCCTTCCAAACATGTTCATTGAACACAAACATCCTTTCCCATTGCGAAAGGACAAGATTAGCATAGGTATTGGCACAGGGGGTGCCCATGGCTATCCCCTGTGCCTGCCTATATATGCTATCGGTCCCTAAAAAGATGTTGTTATCCAAAACCAGGGTTAACAGCTCAACAACCAAGGCTATCTTATCATGTGTGACCCCTAATGTGGTAAGTAATGTCCTTATGGCTCGTATACCATACTCATTATTAATCACAGTGAACAAATTGTTCACATCCAAGGTGACCATTATAAAATTCCCCACTGATTCCTCATGTTTGATACCACCAATCAAAGTAAGGAAATGTCCTGTATCTTTCAAAATATGTTTCATAGAGGCTACATATGGTCTGAGGGTCACCTCCAACCATATTGAAATGTTCTCAGTGACCCACCCCCTGCCTGATACTATCGGTCTAAAGGGTGGGTCAACTAACTCTTATGCACCTTGGGCAATGCCTTAAATACCGGTGTTGTGGGCTTATCTATATGTAAAAACTCCAGTTGTTGGGGGGTAAGCAATAAGCGTTGTCCCAAACTCTGCAAATTGTTATGGACCCTATCTATAATTCTCCTCACATCTATGGGATTGATGTGTTGATAAGTCCCCGTATCTGACAAGAGTGTATTTAACCTGTTGTTGTACCTGTCGGAGTCCATTACAACGACTGAACCTCCCTTGTCTGCCATCTTGATCGTGATATCAGTGTATCCACATAACTTGGCCAGAGCTAATCTCTGTTCACTAGTTAAATTATAATATTTCTCTCTATCACTTTGCTGAAAATAAAGTAGCAGGTCATGATCACATTGATTAATAAACAACTGTAAAGCCGGTGTCAGGGCCGGTATAAACCCACTAGGTTTGCTCAAAGCAGTTTGTGTGTTTTCAACATCACCAAATAATTTACTTAACATTAAGTTTCGGCAATACTGCATAATATCTAGTAAAACCTCCTGATAAGTGCACATTTTACTAGGAATGAACGTCAAACCTTTATTCAGTACCATTAACTCAGCTTGAGTTAACTGACGTGAAGATAAGTTAAAAACAATATTACCACACTCACTATAAGTCAATCTAGTGTCCGTCTCTTTTTCAAGAACTCCCTGTCGTCGCTGGATGAGCGTTTCCAGGGGCCCTTCTTCTTCACCTGGACCGGTAATAAGTCCAAAAAATGGTTCTGTGCCAATACCTATGCTAATCTTGTCCTTTCGCAATGGGAAAGGATGTTTGTGTTCAATGAACATGTTTGGAAGGAAAATCTTTTCACATATCTACGTTTTGTAGATGATATTTTTATTTTGTGGAAAGGCACGGATGAAGAATTAAATATGTTTATAGACTATTTACACACTACGACCACCTTTTTTAGGTTTAGTGTAACAACCTCGAAAGAGACCATAGATTTTCTAGATGTGTGCCTGGAACAGAACAGGGATGGTTTTAGTTCCAGGTTGTACAGGAAAGAATGTTGGAGGAATAGCCTACTATCATTTGATAGTATGTATCCGAGACATACCTTTTCGAACGTGGTGCAGGGTCAGATAGGAAGGATCTCTAGATTGAGCAAAGACAATCAAGAGTTTGAGAAGGAGATATGTCATCTTGGTGAATGTTTTGTGAACAGGGGTTACAATGAGGAAATGGTAGGTAAAATTATTAATAAGAACAAACCATATAGAAATACGAAATATAGGCCCTGGTTAGATGTGGTAGGTGACACCACAGTCACCAGTATAGGGACAGGAGTAGCTAGGCCGACCCATCGTAAGATGGCACTCACATATGGTAGTGATGCAAGAGGGATATGTGACATCATACGAAAGAATTGGAATATCATAGTGAGTGATGAAAGCATGAGGGATATTGTTGGGACTCACCCTGAGTTCATTTACAAGAGGAACAAAAATTTAAAAGACTTATTATGCAAGGAAAAGAAGACAATGGGCAGTGGGAGTAATATGGGGAAAGCAGGGACCGTAGCCTGTGGATCCTGCAAAGCCTGCTGTCTCATTAAGAAAGGTGTAGAGTTCAAACATCCCAATAATCATAGGACTTACTTGTTTAAGGGCAGGGCCAATTGTAGGACCACTGATGTGGTCTATATTGCAGAGTGTTGTTCGTGCTTGAGTTACTATGTGGGGAAGACAAACCAGATGTTGAAGGCTAGGATTCTCCAGCATATGTCTAATATTAGAAATAAGGACGAACATAATGCACTTTACAGGCATGTGAAGGAAAACCCCACACACAAATTCACGTTTAGGGTCATTGTCAATCTAAGTCTTACCTGTAGGGGGGGGGATATCAGATTGAACACTGATTTGGCTGAATCTAAATGGATCCTGGAATTGACAGCACATAGGGCTCCAGGATTGAATGATGTAGTTCCTCTTAAGCCCACCCTTTGTAAAAGGCGGGTTTTTTACTGAATTTGATTGGATAGTGTTTATTTTAAAAGGAGTTTTATGTCATAATGTGTTTTATCTGAGGAAGGGTAATAACCCGAAAGCGCTCATCCAGTTTGTATCGTTTGGTATTTTGTTATTAAAATCTTTTACATAACCAGCAGTATCCAGCAGCGTTAATTTGCTTATCTTTGGACTTTCTGATACGTTTTGCTGGGTTTTGGCAGAGCAACGACCCTTTTGTCTTGGATTTTATATTTTGTTATTTGGGGTCTTTGTTGCGATGCATGTTGGAGAAATTGACGTGGTGAGAGGAGAATAACCATGGGGCCAACAACCAGGAAGTTAGCAATCCTTCTACAGGAGGTTGGTGTGTGAATCGCTTCATTTCCTCTACGAATCTACTTTAATCTGGGCTTTGCTGTGGGACAAGGAAAACAAGGAGTTACATCTGTTCCCATGGCTATGGACAGGTCGTTTGATGATAATCTTAGAGACTTTAGCTACAAGGTCTCCAGACTACAGCGGCTGCAATGGCAGACATTCCATCTGGAAGGGTGCCTAGACTATGGCATAGTGCCCCGGGGGATGCGCGTGCTGTGCATGCCCTCCCAAGGGGACAGATATCCTGAGCTGCTGGCCAGGTGGCAAACAATTAATCTAAACACCAGTTACTCCTATATGGATTTGCTCAATGAGTTTTTTGCTAAGGAGATTGGAACACTGAGGAATGAAGTTCTGTCGCTGCAACAGAAACTTGAAAGTGATTATGTAGAGGATTGGTGTAAGAAAAAGTTAAAAGATTTATATAATACTTTTAATGACAATGATGCTAAGTTATGTTCACAGAAGATGGGGAAACTTCGTAGGGACTACGAGGATTTCTCCAAAGGGAATATTTTTGTTTGGAATAAACAGAAGACTTTTACCACGGCGGACGTGGTGAGAGGAACCAACAGGAATACATCACGTCATGAGATGAGGGCAGGACTATCTGAACGACGCATCACGGCAGAGGCAGCCATGGCGCCGGTGTTGAACACCTTGGGAGATAATCACGCCACTATTCAAACACAGCGGGTTCTTGATATTGAACCTGCTAATGATGTTGTCATTGGTTCCGGTCCGGACTTGACGTCGAAAGAAGGGGATGAGAACATCAGGGAGTTACCTGATCGAACCAACAATACTGTTGCCTCTGATTCATCAGGAGATACGGTAGCAGGTTTTGATGGTAAAGCAGGTGGTTCAAGCACTTCCGTTACCCACCATGAGGAACTACGTTCGGGGGCACGACCAAAAACTAGATCCACACAGAACCATTTTTTGGACTTATTACCGGTCCAGGTGAAGAAGAAGGGCCCCTGGAAACGCTCATCCAGCGACGTCAGGGAGTTCTTGAAAAAGAGACGGACACTAGATTGACTTATAGTGAGTGTGGTAATATTGTTTTTAACTTATCTTCACGTCAGTTAACTCAAGCTGAGTTAATGGTACTGAATAAAGGTTTGACGTTCATTCCTAGTAAAATGTGCACTTATCAGGAGGTTTTACTAGATATTATGCAGTATTGCCGAAACTTAATGTTAAGTAAATTATTTGGTGATGTTGAAAACACACAAACTGCTTTGAGCAAACCTAGTGGGTTTATACCGGCCCTGACACCGGCTTTACAGTTGTTTATTAATCAATGTGATCATGACCTGCTACTTTATTTTCAGCAAAGTGATAGAGAGAAATATTATAATTTAACTAGTGAACAGAGATTAGCTCTGGCCAAGTTATGTGGATACACTGATATCACGATCAAGATGGCAGACAAGGGAGGTTCAGTCGTTGTAATGGACTCCGACAGGTACAACAACAGGTTAAATACACTCTTGTCAGATACGGGGACTTATCAACACATCAATCCCACAGATGTGAGGAGAATTATAGATAGGGTCCATAACAAATTGCAGAGTTTGGGACAACGCTTATTGCTTACCCCCCAACAACTGGAGTTTTTACATATAGATAAGCCCACAACACCGGTATTTAAGGCATTGCCCAAGGTGCATAAGAGCTTAGTTGACCCACCCCTTAGACCGATAGTATCAGGCAGGGGGTGGGTCACTGAGAACATTTCAATATGGTTGGAGGTGACCCTCAGACCATATGTAGCCTTTATGAAACATATTTTGAAAGATACAGGACATTTCCTTACTGTGATTGGTGGTATCAAACATGAGGAATCAGTGGGGAATTTTATAATGGTCACCTTGGATGTGAACAATTTGTTCACTGTGATTAATAATGAGTATGGTATACGAGCCATAAGGACATTACTTACCACATTAGGGGTCACACATGATAAGATAGCCTTGGTTGTTGAGCTGTTAACCCTGGTTTTGGATAACAACATCTTTTTAGGGACAGATAGCATATATAGGCAGGCACAGGGGATAGCCATGGGCACCCCCTGTGCCAATACCTATGCTAATCTTGTCCTTTCGCAATGGGAAAGGATGTTTGTGTTCAATGAACATGTTTGGAAGGAAAATCTTTTCACATATCTACGTTTTGTAGATGATATTTTTATTTTGTGGAAAGGCACGGATGGAGAATTAAATATGTTTATAGACTATTTACACACTACGACCACCTTTTTTAGGTTTAGTGTAACAACCTCGAAAGAGACCATAGATTTTCTAGATGTGTGCCTGGAACAGAACAGGGATGGCTTTAGTTCCAGGTTGTACAGGAAAGAATGTTGGAGGAATAGCCTACTATCATTTGATAGTATGCATGCGAGACATACCTTTTCGAACGTGGTGCAGGGTCAGATAGGAAGGATCTCTAGATTGAGCAAAGACAATCAAGAGTTTGAGAAGGAGATATGTCATCTTGGTGAATGTTTTGTGAACAGGGGTTACAATGAGGAAATGGTAGGTAAAATTATTAATAAGAACAAACCATATAGAAATACGAAATATAGGCCCTGGTTAGATGTGGTAGGTGACACCACAGTCACCAGTATAGGGACAGGAGTAGCTAGGCCGACCCATCGTAAGATGGCACTCACATATGGTAGTGATGCAAGAGGGATATGTGACATCATACGAAAGAATTGGAATATCATAGTGAGTGATGAAAGCATGAGGGATATTGTTGGGACTCACCCTGAGTTCATTTACAAGAGGAACAAAAATTTAAAAGACTTATTATGCAAGGAAAAGAAGACAATGGGCAGTGGGAGTAATATGGGGAAAGCAGGGACCGTAGCCTGTGGATCCTGCAAAGCCTGCTGTCTCATTAAGAAAGGTGTAGAGTTCAAACATCCCAATAATCATAGGACTTACTTGTTTAAGGGCAGGGCCAATTGTAGGACCACTGATGTGGTCTATATTGCAGAGTGTTGTTCGTGCTTGAGTTACTATGTGGGGAAGACAAACCAGATGTTGAAGGTTAGGATTCTCCAGCATATGTCTAATATTAGAAATAAGGACGAACATAATGCACTTTACAGGCATGTGAAGGAAAACCCCACACACAAATTCACGTTTAGGGTCATTGTCAATCTAAGTCTTACCTGTAGGGGGGGGGGTATCAGATTGAACACTGATTTGGCTGAATCTAAATGGATCCTGGAATTGACAGCACATAGGGCTCCAGGATTGAATGATGTAGTTCCTCTTAAGCCCACCCTTTGTAAAAGGCGGGTTTTTTACTGAATTTGATTGGATAGTGTTTATTTTAAAAGGAGTTTTATGTCATAATGTGTTTTATCTGAGGAAGGGTAATAACCCGAAAGCGCTCATCCAGTTTGTATCGTTTGGTATTTTGTTATTAAAATCTTTTACATAACCAGCAGTATCCAGCAGCGTTAATTTGCTTATCTTTGGACTTTCTGATACGTTTTGCTGGGTTTTGGCAGAGCAACGACCCTTTTGTCTTGGATGTTATGGACTTATGAGGTCGGCATTGTTATGGATGGTGCAGGGGTCCTATTAAGCAAAGATATGTCATGCCATTCACATATCAAGCAAATATGATGGAAAATGCAAATACAACTACTAAAACCTACCTGACATGTTCTCCTCTGATTCCACTGTCAGTGGTGATGGTTGAAATGCCACTGTCATGTAAGAAAAAAACAATGTACCAACTCAGTAGTAAGTACCTGTAAGGCATAATGTAGCATCCAACATGATGTATAACACACAACAAATAACATGTACACATACCTGCTGTGCAACAAAGTCATACAGATTGCAGGTGTCATATGCAGGTGAACAAGACCACATTAATCATGAAGGTCACAAATGTAATTAACAATATTGAAATGTAGCAACCATACAGACCACCTTACCAGTTACATCCTTCCTGGTTGGGGTACCTATAATTCAACATAAAGCAGAACTTGTACTTTAAAATGGCATAGAAACAACATGTGAGTATACTCCTCAATCACAACAGAAGGCAGAGACACACAATAGCTATGGATCACATTACCAGAATATGGAGACACTTATATGACAG
Organism: Protopterus annectens; assembly: GCF_019279795.1. NCBI lineage: Eukaryota > Metazoa > Chordata > Ceratodontiformes > Protopteridae > Protopterus > Protopterus annectens. The sequence continues at coordinate 771,455,957 of NC_056744.1, forward strand.
ACAGTGTGGACATTCTGAAGCTCTACCTGTGGATGGACCAAGCCAACATTAATATAAAAGCTCACAGGTGTGCTCAGCAGTTACACTACAGTAGCAATATGAACAACCTTACCAGGACTGTCTGTGACTAAAGGTGCATGTTCCATTCTGTGCAAAGATGTATCTGTAGGTTAAATGACACACAAATGCCATCAAGTAAGTATAGTCTTCAGTCATAACAGGAGGCTAAGGCACACAACATCTATGGATCACACTAACAGAATATGGAGATACTTACATGACATGTGATTCCACTGTTCTGATGTTGATGGGACTATGCAGTTGAAACAATAACATTACACATAGACAGTTTTTCTATGCATTGTGTTGGTAAGATAACATGGTATAACACTTACCTTGAGTGTCCATATCAAGGATGTCGTGACACACATGACACAGTTCTGCTGCTATAACAAAAATATAAAAATAAAGTAAGAACTGTGAATGAAAGTCCTTTAATGGCAAATTGAGTATGCTTCAGTGTTTGTGAATGTCAGACATGCATGCACATCCTGGAACACCTGATTCAGTTCCTCCTCTGGGTACCTGACAATCCTGGCAGGAGTTATTTTGGGAGGCCAGAAACATTGTTATCTCATCCAGGGGGAGACAATTGTGGCCCACTTCCAGTGGCATTACTCTCCCTCTCATTGTGGTGGAATCTTTGGCTGCATGGAGGATCCTGCCAGAGTAACATCATTAGCAGGCCTTCCTGGATCAGTTATGTCCATCCAAGGTACTGATCATGCTGGTGAGATCCCTCCACACTTGCTGTCTCCACGTAGCATGGCTGTCCATCCTAGCAGGTTCAGACCAAGCTGGCACAGAGGCTCTCTAATAATCTCATTCTCACATGGAGAAATATTGTCCTGCCTGTTTGTGTTGGACATCTGAAAGACATGGTGATGCACATCATAGATTTTATACAAGAGGTTCACATATTGACACATCAACATTCAAAGCATATGTCAATTAAATACCTCACCTGTCATTTACAGTGCATAGCTATCCAAAACAATTCGGGTCATCTGTATTACTATCATGTACAGATAAGCATTAAAAATGTCAGAATAGCTGATCCATATGCCCAAACATCAGCACCTGTGCACAGCTGTCAATCCATTTCACATGTTTGGTTCTGACATACATGCAGAGGTGGGATGTCAACTCATAATACTGGGTATTTTAGCAAGTAAGGGCCAAACACATAAACAATGTACCACAACATCAGCAGTACTAAAATAACATTGCCACAGTTACATGCAAATCCAACTACACCTACCAATTCTACCTCAAGCATGCAGGATGCATCACATATGTTATTACAGTCAGTGGCAGACAGCAGTACAAATGTGACCTTCATGATATGATAAACAACATAACTACTGAAGATGTTACAGTAACAAGGCAAAATAAGATCAGCTTATGAAAATGAACAGTTAAGCAGTCATGGCTACACGTGACAACCACAAACAATGTAAATGTTAAGCCTTTCTGAAATTCACCAAGTCCCATTGAATGTTATCATAGCTACTACTGTATGAGTAAGTATCAGAGAATATCTATAAATCATTCCCTGAATGTACAACTTGTTGACAACCCTGTAAATCATCATTAACCACAAACCTATTTCAGATGTAAAAAGTTAATCTGCATTACCTGCAGATATGAGCAGATTCCATCTGTATCCAAAGTTCACAGGGGCTGGTTTGCTTGTAGCCATATAGTTGCACATCAGAAAAACCTCTCTGATAGTGATGGACACGTACCCATATACATGCATATTGGGGAAGTCTAATCCCATCTTTTATGTAACTGACATATTGTAATGCAGAGATTTTTCTCATAAAATATGCATGAAATATATGTTAGAGGTCTCCCGCAGATCATTATGGCCATAGCAGTGATAATAAACAGATGACAGCTTACCTTTGTGAAGATAGCATTCATGCAGCAATACCTCACAGTGAAGTTAGCTAAGCACGTACACCTTTTTGCACCATGCATAATGAGGTTCAATAACAGAAGGAGAAAGCTACTACATGACAGAGCAAAATCCTAAAAAGGGAAGGTGTCACTGATCAGTACTAGCAAGAAACTACGATCCCTCATAAAATCATCTAAGGCCAGCTTCGAAAGAAAAATTGCACAAGACACTAAAGATAATTACAAGGCCTTCTTTAGTTATGTCAGAAACCTGGGAGGCAACTCCCAGATATGCTCTGAGTTAGTGCAAAATGACAAAAAATACACTGAACCCACAGACATTACCAACATCCTGGCAGAAAGGCTCAGTGCAAACTTCTCTCCCCCTTCCGCCCCAAAAGAGCAAATGTCTATCTCAACAGGGTGTAGCCTTCCTGAGATCACAGATGCACAGGTGAGAGCTGCCCTCTCCAAAGCAAAAAACACAGCATCAATGGGACCAGACGGTGTCCCGGGCTGCATCTTACATGAGCTCCAAGAAGAACTAAACCCTCATATAAAGTCACTGTTCAATCTCAGCCTTACTACAGGATATGTACCCAAGGAATGGCGTACAGCAACAGTGGTCCCACTCCACAAAGGTGGTGTCACAACAGACCCCAGAAACTATCACCCTATAAGCCTGACTAGCCTGGTCTGCAAAGCTATGGAGCGTATCATCATGGAAATCATAAACAAAGACATTGGGAACCTCCAAACACTGGATCCTACCCAATTCAGCTTTGTTAAGGGCAGATCTTGCCTCTTGAACCTGATTGACTTCTTTGAAACAGTTACCAAAGCCATAGATGAAGGGAAGGTGGTCCACACAGCCTACCTGGACCTCGCAAAAGCCTTTGACATAATACCCCACTCGGGCATCATAAATAAGCTCACCAGCTTAAATATCAACCCCTATGTCACAAGATGGGTTGCAAACTGGCTCAGGGATAGAACCCACATGGTCAGAATAGCAGGTGCCATGTCAGACTCAAAACCAGTTACAAGTGGTGTCCCACAAGGCTCAGTCCTGGGACCTCTCTTGTTCGGTATATATTTCTCCGAGGTACAGGCTAACACGGGTGGACTATGGCTGACCAAGTTTGCAGATGACTGCAAACTGGGTGCTGTAATCGACTCTCCGGCTGACACAAGCATCCTCCAAAAGGGTCTCACAGAGACAGATAACTGGTGCCAGTGCCATGGCCTAAAGCTAAATGCTAAAAAGTGCCTAGTCATCCCCTTTGGGAAAAACAAAGTGCCCACAAATTACCACATAGGTGGTAATCCATTAAGTATGGAAGAAGTAATTAGGGACTTGGGGACCCATGAAGACAGCAATCTCTCCTTTGACAATCACGTTGCCAAAGTGGTTAGAAAGACCTTCTATACAGCCCACCTTATCATGAAAGGGTTCACATCTAGATCAAGAGAGATCATTGCGCCCCTCTACTCATCTCTTACCAGGCCCATAATTGAGTACAATACCCCATTTGGGATGTACCTTACCCGACACCTTCAGCAACTGGAAAGGCCCCAAAAGTATCTCACCAAGAGGATCAAGAGACTCAAACAGATGCCCTATGCAGTTCTGCTAAAGAAACTCCAGCTCTACTCAGTTGCGTACCGCCTACTCAGAGGCGATCTGTGTCTGACGTATAAAGCCATGTCCAACCCAGAATTAATGGACATGCTTCACCTCAGGAAATCCAAATCCCTTAGAGCTACTAGCTCCAGGGACTTGAACCTCAGCACAGAAATAAATAGGACATGCTGGAGGGACAGATTCATATCCTAGAGGCTCCCCTCACTCTGGAACAAAATCCCAATCCATGTTAGGCAGAGCCCCTCACTGACCCTCTTCAAGAGAAATCTTGATGAGTGGATGGGAGATCATAAGTTTACCCCTGGGATCTCTTCTGTGGTCCTGCTTGACAGAGGTACAGTAAACTAACCTTAAAAGGGCTACCTTCTGTGACCTGCTATACAGAGGCACAGTCAACTAATCTAAAAGGGTGGCGAAAGCCAAACACACTCTGGCTAGACTTATAAATGCCCTAGGGCAGATCTTGAATCTCAGTACATTAACCAATAGCTCAGCACAACTGTATATTGCTCTGAGCAAATGTCCAATAGATATCAATCAATGGGAATATCTGTAACCTGTGCCTAATGCCCAGCAATAGTCTGCTACCACCCAGGTCTATGTCAAACCATCAAAAGGTCACATTGTCGAACATCATCTCATTGACAATGCAGAGTGTTGAACCATTCTGACTGAGATCTCGTTACAAAAGGGATCAGGAAATTTGCCCTTTTCCCCAGTGTAGTGTGTGACGATTGGGGAGAGATGGGCAAAGGCGGCCAGCCTAGTCAAATAGAATTTGATATATAATTCTGGCATTTGTAAATAAATGTGAAATATAGGCATGTTTAGAAAAACACTGTAAAATGTGAACTTCAAGACTGTTACAACATTGCCCCCTTGCTGTAAAGAAAAACTAAGTCAAGCCTTTCAAATTTGTCTTTTGAAATTGAAATGATTTTATGACATTCTTTGATCTTTAAAGTTGGTTCTGGTCAGGCTGGCTGAAGACATTCTGTCTATTGTGCTAACTAAGGACTAATTGCTAGAGTGTATATGTGAAATGCCTTTTAGTGTTGTATTCTCCTGTGCAGGTGTTAGCTGGCTAAATAATGTAAATGGACTTTCTATTAGCCTGGGAACTCAGAGAAGTGTCAAGATGATGCAATATGAATACTGGGAAAACCTAAGTGTCAAAAATGATGTAATCTGGGGAGGACACAGAGACATGCTTGTTAGTGATGTTTTATAAACTATTTCTCAAAAAGAGACTAAAGAGCATTTTGATCTCGATATCCAACTTATCAGCACTCTGCTTTGTGCTCACATGTAAGTTTTAGCACTGTGATATCATGTAGGAATAGTTAAAGCTAGTAAAGATTAATTAGGTATTTTTCTTTGAAATCAGACCTGTCCTACTGTATTATTTTAAGTTTCTGTGTGATCTGTGAACTCTTAGATATCTCTGTGGTGTAGTAGTTTTGTCTTGTGCTTTAATTATTTATTATTAAATATTTTTAAAACCTTCTACCTGTGGCTGATTTGTGTAGAGATAAGCTCTAGAGTACATTGCATATTTATATAGAGTTTATTGTAATAGGCCACTTAGACTGTATATTCACATTACAATTAGATAATATTGCACAGTAATAATTGGACACCCTTTTAAGGGCGTTTTACTAGCTGATATTATTAACTGGGTGGTGGCAGTAATTACTACCGTATAGTCTGGGTAAAGGGGCACATCTGGAGAATCTGTGTCAGCCTTTCCCAGGAGAGTCTGTTTGTTTCTTTCGGCTTTTCCCAGTTAGGGGTCGCCACAGCGGAACTCCGGTCCGCTAATGATTGGCAGTGGATTTTTATGTACCGGGTTACCAGACCTGACGCACAACCTTCAACGAAGGCACGCCCCATTCACGTATGCCTCCACACAGAAGATGCTCTAGCTGAGAATCGAATGGGACAACATCTTGCTATGAGGCGACAATGCTACCGCAGCACCACCACCGCAAGTTGTATAAATACTTATCTCAAAGTGTTTGTGTGTTGTGTCAGCTACTTGGCAGGGACACAAAGCACTGGTTGGACAGAGAGGGTACTGGAGGTTCTAGCTTGTCCAGTTAGGCTGAGACCTGGACCCTATAGCTGTGCCAGTGGGGAGTCTTATTGGGGACCTGGTGAGCAAAGGAACAACCAGCCCCAGACTGACTGTGATCTCTGTGTGCACTTAAGGGAAATTGTACTTTACTGTGTGTATTAGATATCCTTTCCTCTTCTAGGAGACGACCTCCCTGGTGTTAGTGGTGAGGATTGAGGCTCCTTGATTGCTGGGCCAAGGCATGGTCATCACATAGTGAAATCTCAGAGTTGGTATATATAATTAGTGGGGGGTGTGGGGCTTCACGGACTGCATTGTTGATGAGATGATGTTCGATAACATGGCCATTTTTTTATGACATAGACCCCTACTGTCCTATATGCACAGCTTTTAAATTATGATATTAATACATTTTCTTATCGTGCCATTATTACCTGCAAACTAAGTGGGACCTCAATGAGTTTTTGTTTGGAAGGTGTTTTTCTACAGGCTTTAACAACCATACCGAGGATGTCAACTGAGAGGAGTGTGTAGTGTATTTTGATGTACAACTGGACTGATGACAGGACTCTGCAGTCCATCTTGTGTTGTGAACATGCGCATGTGCAATTTATCTCCTTAGCATACCTCTCGACCTAGAAACATCAAAAATCTGGACAAAGGCCCATGAAAAATAGGTACAAATCTGTATGCTGATTAACATACAATTTGCATGCATACTTATGTAACCCTACCCACTCCGATGGAATTGTGGGATACCAACTTTCAAATGCAAACTGAAGAACAGGCAACCAAAATATGGCCACAGACCTAGAGTCCCTCTACAGCCATTCCAATGTCCCATTACTTGGCTATTTCACCCCATTTACCAAAACCACTAAAATGTGCATACTGCTTTACTTTTACAATATTTATTTGGATTTTATTTTACATTTTGTACCACAAACAATAATAGACATCTGCTAAACAAAGCAACACAGTCTCACAATGAAAACAGATTTAGCATTAAAACTTCTCTGCCCTTGAAACTCATATTTATTGAAACATCATTGAAACCCACATCCAAAGAAAATGCATCTGGCCAGTGGCAGATAAAGATTACCTTTGGGCTTTTTTCAAATCATAGGACCCTTGCACATGAAACATACATGTGTTCTTTGATACACCTTCCTGACTGTATTAAATGATATTCCTTGTATAATATAGCACACTTGTTACAGCGCATTTTACATTTATTGTTTTGAACATTTTTCCAGTAAGTAATGAAACAAAAATGCATGAACCAATAATTACAAAACTACCCAATTCAGGACATTTCCATTATAAAAGTCTACTCAGATATCTACAATCCACCAGTATCAGTAAATATGCACAATCTCTGCCAAAGAAAAAGTCATGTAAATTCCACATTAAAGAGATCTGAAACTAATGAAGAGGTTGCTGCTAGCAAACAACTTTATATTTCATGGTTTCATCTACAAGTAAAGTGCCTGTTGCCCTTGAAGAATAAATTGCCTATGTTACATTAAAAAAATGATAAGCTAGTAATATTTCAATATGGAACAGATGGCAAACTGATAACAGGTTCATCGTTACTAGGTATCTCCGCCAAAGGAGGACATTCTCAGGACTGCAACATCCACCCTATTTAAATGTACAACAAAGTACAGTATCAGCAATCCATCTACATAATGTTGGAGTAGAACTCACAGCCTTCTGCAGCAAAAGCAAATATTCTACCTGGTGTGCTACTAAGTAATAATGCAAGTAGAATTTGCATAAGCAGCACTAAATGTCTCTTTCCCTGAAGAACTGTGCAGCTCAAGACATCAGGAAAAAGCCAAGTTATGGGTGGGGGGCAAATCTGGGGACACATTTTAAACATTGTTTGATAATCCTAGAAAGTTGCTAGAATAAAATGTTATGTTACCATGTGTTTCCTGAAAGATAAGAATACAAACTTAAATGGCTATCATTATTTAATGAATTCTGTTCTCGCTGATTTGCCAGAAAATCATAAATTTTATTTTATCTTTATTTAACATTTGTTTACTGGGAAAGTCCCACTTGGAACAAAGCTAATTTTCAGCAGAGGCTTGCGGCAAAATGCCCCAGACACATATCTTTTTAACATGGGAGGAAACTGGAGCACTCAGAGGAAACCCACACAAACACAGGGAGGACATGCAGATTCTGCACAGAAGGCCCTTCAGCTGAGAATCAAACCAGAGGAGCTCTTGCTGTGAAGCAACATCACTACCACTGCACCATCCAACTTTTAAGAGGAACAGACCAAAAAGTATGAGCCAAACACATTCCAGACATTTTCTGAAAATGTGTACAGTTGAGAGCTATAACCCCTTCAATCAGAAGTGGTAGTGTGGGTAGAGAACTCAGGGTTGTGCTTCTTGTACCTAAGGTACAGGGTTTGAGCCTGAGTAACACTAACCACCAGGTATATCTAACTGGGGCATTTACTTACACATACACACACACACACACACACACACACACACACACACACACACACACACACACACACACACACACACAGTAAATTCCCCTGAACACACATTGGTAGTGCAGCAGCAAATTCAAATGTAATGAAGGTAACTTAGTGAAACGTATTAATGCATTTGTTGCCAGTAGTACCTTACTTAATAAAATGTATTCATCATCAGCATAATGGCAAGCAATCTCTTACTTGTTGCAGTAAATTCTCTGGACCAGCTGTGGGATTGTTCCCTGCTGTATTTAAATTGTGTGGGTGACGTCCGTGTTCTCAGGAAGAAAAGGCGTGCACGTTGACCAGTCAAACGTCCTTACAGTCCCAAAATAAAGTGGGTTTTAAAGTATACAGTCCCAAAGTGGGTTCTTACTCAGAAAGAGCAGGGTGAGATCAAACAGCCTTAAAATTAAAGTATACAGTCCCAAATAAAGTGGGTTCAATGTCCTTAAAAATGTAAAATTAAATTATAAAGTCCCAAAGTAAAGCAGATTCTCACTCAGGAAAAGCAGGATGCAAGCAGGGTGACATCCGGGTTCTCAGGAAGAGCAGGCATGCACTGGACCGGACCAGTCGAACATCCTTAAAATTAAAGTAAATAAAGTATACAATCCCAAAAAATAAATAAGTGCACAAGTTTAACAATACAGTCCCTACATAAACAAGTTTTTAACAAGTTTAACACCGATACGACACTGGAGTGGGAGTACTAAAATTCCCTGTTTCCACATGGAGCTGACTGCTTTTTTTTTTACATACCTGGAGCTGCCAGGGAGAGTAAATCTTTTAATCCCAGGAGTACATGTGGATGCTGGGCACTGGGCATACCAAACTCTGCTGCAGCAGGTGGGTCTTGAAGTTAAGACTTAAGTTAAACTGTGGCTTCAAAAACATCACTCCATGAACCAACTCACCAAGGACAAAAAAAAAAATTCCCATGTACAACTGGAGAAACGGTCACCATCCACTTTTACTGTGTTCCTAGTACTTCGGCATCAAGCCTTCCAGGGGAAAAAATCATACACAAGAATGGTGTGCTTTATATACATTTCACTACATTCATTATTCAGTTTCAATTATACAATAATTGATCAATTAATCCGTGAGTCAAGGAAGTTAAAATCTAAAGTGCATCCTGAACAATAAAGTGCTTCAGAAACATTCAAAGTGCATCAAAACATATAAAGTGCAACCCCTTACATTCCTATTGCATTTAACATTATAATTTAAGAAGTTCATACAAAAGCACTTATGCATCTCTAGATTACAAATGCTAAAACATTTTACCCTAAAACATTTTACCCTACAATGGTTGATCCATTAATCAACAAGTCAAGAAAACTTAAATCTAAAGTCCATCCTGAGCAATGAAATGCATCAGAAACATTTAAAGTGCATCAAAAATACAACCCCTTACATTCTAATTCATGTAAGTTAATAATTTAAGAAGTTCATGCTAATGCACTTATACATATTTAGATTAAAAAATACTTAAATATTTTACCCTATACATATAAATCATTCATCCTATATGTCTGTACATTTGTAAAATAATCCATACTGAAACATTTCATCCTATACATGTAAATCTAACTACATATTAAGCCCATGGGGCCACAAAGTTAAAAAAATAATGATATATCAACTTTCCATCCTTAGCAAAATGCACCCATATTCCATGCCTTGTACTGCATAAGGTTTATTTAAAACAGAAAAAAATAAACTGCTAGTGTTACCATTGTGAACAGTGTGGAAATGCTGGACCACGGGATTAAGCCTAACATGCCTCACATCCCCCAAATGCCTCATAATTCTTCTTTTCACCATTCTTCTGGTTTGGTCTATATACCACTTTATAGGTAGACAATCACCTCCAATGCTAGTGTTACCATTGTGAACAGCGTGGAAATGCTGGACCACAGGATTATTAAGCCTAATATGCCTCACATCTCCCATATACTCCATAATTCTTCTTTTCACCGTTCTGGTTTGGCCTATATACCACTTTATAGGTAGACAATCACATCCAGTGGCATAGACAACCCCACTGGTACTGCAACTGTAAGATCCCAGGGCAATGAACTTCTTTCCATTAATCAAAGTACCTGAAATGTTCTTGATTTTGTCACACACCTTGCACCTTCCACATCTAAAGGTGCTACTGGGTTAGGACCAGTTTCCATCCTACTTGCCCTACTGTTCAATAATTCCTTCAGGTTGTGAAATCTACTATGAGAAAAACAACCCTGCCCTTGAAAATGTTGCCCACTTCCTCATCCTGCTGTATGATAGGCCAAAATCTGTGCACTAATGCTTTTAATGTAGCTGAAAAAGGGGAAAATTTATTAACAAAAAATATATCATCCTTGCCCACTTTATGATAATCTCCACGCCCATAATGTGTTGCATGACTCCATACTCTCCGACCAGCGATTTGCTTTCTCACTTTTTCCTCAGCCCTCTTTAACACCTGGCTAGAATACCCTCTCTTCGCCAACTTGCATCTAACAATGTTAAATTCCCCATCCAATGTGGTTCTGTCATGAACATTGTCACTAATGTGCTTGAATTCTCCATAAGGGAGAGAAGCAAGTAAATGTTCTGCATGCATGCTGTCTGCACTCAAAAAGTTATTAGCCGCTGTTTCCTTATAAAATGGTTTAAAAGACACTAGCTTGACTTTATCCACAAAAAACTCAAAATCCAGAAACTGAATCTTATGTCTATGAGTTTGATAGGATACTGTGATGCCATACTGATTCTGATTTAGCTCCAACATGAATTGTTCAAAAATACTAATCTCCCCTCTACATATAAAATACAAATTGTCAGTATAGCGTTTGAAAACTATAACATTTTCCTAAAAATATGGTGCTGCGGTAGCGTTGTCGCCTCACAGTTAGACATTGCCCGTTCGATTCTCAGTTAGAGCGTCTTCTGTGTGGCGACATGCGTGAATGGGCATTCCTTCATTGAAGGTTGTGCATTAGGCCCGGCAAACCAGCATGTAAAAATCTACTGCCAATCATTAGCGGACCGGAGTTCCGCTGTGGTGACCCCTAACCGGGAAAAGCCGAAAGACACAAACACAAACAAATGCGTTCCTATAAACACAGCTCTCCTCAAAAAGCTCCATAAAAATTGTGGCATAAGATGGGGCAAAGGATGCTCCTATAGCAGTTCCTGTTCTCTGTAGAAAAAAATTGTCCTCAAAGCTAAACACATTGTGTGTCAGTGCAAACTCCAACAGCTGTAAAATATAACTTGTTCTGGGACCTTCCCCCAATAGTCTGGCTACTGCTTCCAGACCCCTCCGTTGAGAAATATTGGTATACAAGGACTTAACATCAACAGTTGCCCAGAAAAAAATCCTCTTGCCACACAGTAAACTGTGGCTTCTCTGTTTGCTGCTGCCTGCTGCCCATAAACAAAGTAAAGACAGACTCTGACCGAGGTGAGCCAAGTCAGCGGTCTGGCAGTCTGCCTGATATCACTGCACGTATGCCTCCATGATGCGCGTGATGACAACTAAAAAATGAAAAGAATGAAAAAAATCAGAAATTGATGGGGCTACTCGGGAATTCGTGGCACCCCATCATTTTGCCCTCAAAACCGGTAAATACCAAGGAACTCAGTAAGGTTGAGAGGTATGGCCCTTAGCTTTGGCGTCCTGCTTTATTCTGTATCAGCTTTCTCTTGCTGGCATTTCCTTAGCAATGTGGACCTATGTTGTCCATCTCCCTTCCCCTTATAGCTTTGGCCTATGTTTCACATATACATGGGATACGTATATGTGTATGTTCACTTTCCTGTAATGCATCATCATTGTAATGTAGGTGTACTGGGAAAATACGACATTGTGCCACCATGTTGAGTATCAAATACATGTAAGGCATATACACATAAGATGGTGGCAATTGAGTAAATTCCATCAGTGTTTATGTTTCAGTTTTGTGTTGCACATCACCCACACATTTGTATGCTTCCTGCCTATACATACGCATGCATTCCTTAGCTTTTATTATTCATATGCTATTTCATGCAGTACGTATGTTTTGTGTACAGCACATGTCTTGATAAATGTGCAAAAGCAACCTTAAAAAGTATGAAAACTGCAGCACCAGGAAAACATCAGTTTGGAACAAGAATGGGATATAAAAGAACTTCAGCAAGAGGGAGCGTATAAATATTTGGGAATTGATGAAGGATCAACAATAAAACATGAACAAATGCAAATAAAGCTTAGTAAGGAATACATTAGAAAACTTAAATTAATCCTGTAAACAGCATTGACATCTAGGAACAAAATCCAAGCTATAAACCAATTTGCTCTTCCTGTCCTAACTTACAGTTTTGGAGTGACTGACTGGCCTGAAAATGTGTTGGATAGCTTAGATAGGAAAACAAGAAGGATGCTTCATGCTCACCAAATGATTTATAAAAATCAGTGCATATCAAGATTGTATATTCCCAATTCCGAAGGAGGGATGGGCCTCCTTGAAATTGATTACATGTATAGATCTGCAATTGTGGGACTCCACAAATATCTGCTGACCTCACAAGACCCAAATGTAGTGAATGTTTTGAAACATGAGGAGAATAAATCTAAGATGACTTCTCTGCTTAATCTAGCAGAAGCATATCGGCATTAAGCAAGAATGGAAATCAAATCACAAGCAGATAAAAATCAGGCAGCAAGTGAATGCGCCAAAAAAAAAAAAAGAAAGTATATAAGGTGAAGGACCAGATGAAAAGGCAAGAAATGTGGAAAATGCATAAATACAGTTGCAAGTATAGAAAACTTCTGGAAGAACCTCGTGTTGATCAGGAATGAGCGCAGGAATGGATAAAGAGAGGCGAATTCAAACCAAGAAATGAAAGGTTAGTGGACTTCGTACACATTGGTTTACAAGGTCCATTGAACATGTGGGAGAAACAGACAAATGTAGGTTTTGCAAAAGTGAATTGGAAACAATTGCACACCTCATTGCTGGTTGCAATATACTAATGGCAGAAAGACTGTATATTGAAAATAATGTGGCAAGATTGCTGCACTGGGGATTGTGCAAACATTATGGTTTTTAAGTGGCTGAAAAAGACTGGAAAGATGAGCCACAAAGCATCATAGAAAATGATGAAGTCTACATCACATGGGTTCATCCATTACCAACAGTTCAAAAGATAGATGCTGGAAAACCAGATATAGTGAAGTAGCAGTAATCTTCGAAATCACCACACCTAGTGACTACAGTGGCTTGCATACAGAGAGACACAAAGTCATAAAATATCAGGCTTTGCAGGTAGAAATGAGAGCAATATGGAAGAAAGATAACCAGACAGTCCCAATAGTAGTAGGAGCAATGGATCTTATAAAAAATAATCTACAGTCGTATTTAGATATGTTACCAAGACATGTAACTCTATATGAAATGCAGAAGGAGTCATTACTTGGCACATTGCGGGTGTTGCAAAAAGCACTTTTGGCTGAGATCAAAGATTGAAACAATACTAATTTAATGAACTTTAATCATACTTTGACTTAGCAATAGGGTCCATTCCCGTCATGATATTAGAAACCCAAAAGATATGGAGAAATTAAAAAAATACATGTATCACTATGTTCTTCATATTTCATGTCATCGGTGTGGGTATATGTGATGCCATGCCTTCTTCATGTTTGGTTTATGTGATGCTGTTGGATGTCAGCCATCTATGTTGCATGCCTGGACACCATCTGTGTTGTCTTTGACATGGAATGTATTCTTTGACATATGGATCTTATTTTTCCTGTGCTGGTGGTGTGCATACATATTGGTTTATTACACTACCACATTAATCCTTTACTGCAGTGCTCCTGTTGGGCACTGTGCTTAGATTTTTGCTTATTACATGCAGAGTTGGCAGTTTTGCTGTGTACTCTGCTTGTCTGCTCCTACATTCCCTTGACTGGATGTGATCTTTCTTGCTGTTTCTGGGCTTGATGGTGTTTGATATCCCCTTTTTTACTGCAATGACAGCAGTCCTCTGTTCTCTGACACGTGCCTGCCATTGGTCATACTCCTTTTGGTATGACTGTCCCACAGTTTGCAACATCTCAGCACTGATTTGTGCATTGGTACATACCATGGCTGGTATGTATCCCTACTCTGTCATTTTTCTTTACCCATGTTGTACAGTCCATATGTGTGCTGTTTATGTACCTTACCTATCCTTTATGTGTATTACCTACCTTTGTCTGTCATGTCTTGTGATATTTGTTATATACTTGTATCTGCACTTTTCTACACCTCCTCTTTGCATGTCTTTTCCATTCCTTCTTTTCTCAAAAAATAAAATAGGTCATATTCATGCCAAAAAAAAAAAATTATCCATGCCCCTCTGCCTCATCCAATGACATTCTTATTCCATCATCCCTCTTGTGTGGCCCTCTTATTCACCCTCACCCCACATCTACTTTTCTATCACCTTATTTCCTTGGATGTGTGCATTATGTGTGTTCTTCACACATCCTGTACCCATTGCTACCTACTGATAGCCATGGTGATGTGGCCGTCATGGCCCTTCAGTTTGATTAATTATTTTTTTATTGGAATTTTTGCATATTAAGATGGGTTCCACAAATAATGATGGATGCGTTCATATATGTCTGTCTACGTTTTACAACAATATCCATAATTGTTTGTAGATATTTGTCACTTTTTAGGTTTATTGCTTATTTACATTTGTTTTCAGCCAGTAACCTCCACATATTACTGACACATTCCATTGAGCTTGTATACCTCCCATAGACACGCATTGGTAATGCACATATATTACTTTCTGGATGAGTTTTCATTAAACACAATTTTGCCAGGAATGATTCTAGTTGTGCTGATGTCACAGGTTATTTGTTGTGTCTGCATTGCACCAAGGTATTCTCTGAAGACCTGGACACATTTGCATATGACTTAGTTTGCCACAAATCTTGCATAGAACTTGACATGATCTGCCAAATTCCCATTAGTAGAATCCCATTACATCTAAAACTTCATATACAGCAAGTAGGTCTCCAAAACATTTTGTTTTGCAAGGGGTCAAGCCCCCTGAACCCCCACGTGGTGAGGGGTTACAAAACAACACCACTCCAGCTGTGGAGTGAAGAGAAAACTCCTTGAACAATGAATCTCTGTAGGCTCATAAATATAAGCATCTGAAGATAAGAGATACAACATAACAGTGGGCATTAGCAAGGAAAAAATCTTGCTCAACACTAATTTGTATCGTAATTTCTATGATCAAAAACCACAGCAACAGTCATTTTATATAGCATTGCACACTTTTCTATCAAATGTGATTCTATGTTTAGATCAAGTGAGAATTTCTTTTTGCAGATAAAATGTGCCATAGATAAAATGCACTACATATATGCATACATCTCTCTCTCTCTCTCTCTCTATATATATATATATATATATATATATAAAATAAAAAAATAAATAAATAAAAAATATATATATATATATATATATATATTTATAGCACACATTATATAATATATATATACATATATGGATTACTGTTGAGTTGCCAAAGTATTCGCCAAAATTGCCTCCATTAAACATCTTTAGTACAGACACCTCCACATACACACTCAAACTTACTACTCACTTTACTAGTGTGCACTATATATGTATACATATACTATATAATGTGTGGTATACAAATACATATATATAATGTGTCCTATATTTGTATATATATATTATATAATGTGTGCTCTCTCTCCCTCTCTCTCGTTTTATATATATATATATATATATATATATATATATATATATATATATATATATATATATAGGCGTTTATATCACATTATTGAAAGATGAAAATAGCGAATGCTATTTCATCAGCCCCAAAACATCTAAACATAAAAATATCGAACATTCAGAACAGCAAATTTTTTCCCATGGAAAAAAATTTGCTGCTCCGAAACACATATACACAACACAAGCACATCAAACAAACAGCAACCACACACATACACTTAAATTCCTGCATCTAACGCTACACTAAACTAAACATACACTACTATCTACCCACTCACCTTAACCCAAACCCTAACCCTAAGGTCCGTCACTATCGCACACTCACCTAACCCGCGCCCTAACCCTAACTCACTTAAACCGCCCCTAACCCTAAAGTCTGTCACTATCGCACACATGCCTAACCCACATCCTAACCCTAACTCACTTAACCCACCCCTAACCCTAATGTACAAACAATCGCACACTTACCTGAACTCAACCCGTAACTTTCCACCACAGCGCTTAGAATAGCGAAGCCACAGAAACGGCCAACCGAATTCTTTCCTGAGGAAAAAATTTGCTGTTCTGCAGCTTCGCTATTCTTAGTGTTTGCTGAATAGTGTTCAATATCAGAACATTCGAAGTTTTAGTACTTCGATGATCTGATATAGACCCATATATAGCACACATTAGTAAAGTGCATAGTAAGTTTGGGTGTGTATGTGGCCCATAAGATCTTAGGATCATAGGAAGTTAATAGGCTATTGGACCTGAGGCCCTTATAAGCCTAGCCAAGAGTTTAGCCCATGTTTAGACAAGTCAGCACCCAAAGTCCCTGTCCAGCAGGAACACAGGGGGAATCTCAGGGGTGTATTTTCTGTTTCCCATCCAGTTATCCAGGTTGTGCTTAAAAAGGGATAATGAGGTACTCTGCTTGATGTGGAGAGGGAGTCTATTCCACAGATGGGGGAGTCTCTGGGACACAAATCTGTCCTGCCAACAAGTCCTATTGATATCACAGACCAGGTTGAGATTGTGCATACAGGTTGCTCGAGTGGAGCTTGACTTGTGAATATGCAGCAGTCCCATCAAGGCGGGTTCTGAGATTGCTTTTTATGCCAGACAGAGGTCACCTCTAAGGAGTCTGTATGAAACTGAATAGACGGACAGGGCTCTGCGTAGGGTAGATGTTTGAGACCCTGGATTCTCCTGGTGAGGAACCTCTGTGGTCTAGCCAGCTGCTGCATGTTCTTTGCAAGGTACATGCTGAAGGGGGCATTGTACTCAATAACTGGTCTTATAGGTTCATAGGTTCATAGGTAGGTACTAGGCTATTGGCCCAAGGGCCTATGTAAGCCTAGCCAGCAAGGTTCCATAGTTTACGCCACCCAAGAAAGCTCCCTGCACTAAGCACAATTTTCCTTAGCACACAGGGAGTATGCTCCAGACCTGGGGCTGGACTCTCTCTCTCTCTCCAGGCCCACACAAAACTTCACACTGACCACTTTGGAACTCTATGTCCCTGTTCCCAGTAGCTGACACACACTTGGATATTTGAGTTACACACACGCGCGCACACACACACACACACACACACACACACACACACACACACACACACACACACACACACCTGGGAAAAGCTGGTGCAGATTTACTACCTATGCCCCTTTCTGCCCAGACTCTGAGGTAATCACGCTGCCACCAGTCAGCTACCCTAAGGCTCTTACAAACAGTACCTAATTATACTGTGTAAAAACTAATACTAATACAAACAGTAGGGTGTGACCAAAGCAGCAAGGCTTTCTGGAGCAGCCACAGTGTCATTAAAACAAGCAAAAATACTCTCAAGATGTTAAAAGTATTCTCTAAAGGACCAGCCACAAGGAAAAGTATTAAAATATTTAATGCGAAGCAGAAAAAGTACTGTTGTGTATACTTACCATAAACATAGATATTCGAGTGTATTCACTGTTGCAGTCATCACACCTGGGCCATCCCTGCCAGGGCAGCCCCCCAGCCAGCCCAAATACCAGAGATCCAGCACTTCTGCGTCAGTTGCTGTTGACTGAGGACTGACGTCAGGTCGTCAGTGGTATAAAGTAAGGCAGTCAACGTCATTACATCAGTTTTTCTTGCCCTAACCTGGCAGGCGCCCTCAAAGTACAAGGTCAGGTTCTGGTGGAAGAACCCCACCAGTGGAAAAGATATGTCCCTTGTAAGGAAAAGAACAACAAGGAAGAATGGTAACAAAAGGAGAAGGAGAAAAAAGGGGGATGGAGGGAGGGAAACCAGGACTGCAACAATGAATACACTTGAACATCTATATTTATGGTAAGTGTACACAACTGTACTATGCTCTTTGTGTTTCACTTTTGCAGTCATCACATTTGGGTAGATTCCCAAAGCTGAGGAAATGGGTAGAGGCAGTCAAGGAAAGCTAGGGGCTGGCTAGGGTGCCCTGAAAGACTGCAGAGGCAAACCCTGCCATGGATATGGAGAAGAGAGGCAGGTGGTAATGCTTAGTAAAAGTGTGAACAGATGTCCAGGTGGCAGCCTCCAGGATGTCCCTGGTGGTGACTCCTCTGAGGAAAGCTGCAGAGGTGGAGGCTGCTCTGGTAGAGTGTGTCCTGACCCCCTTGGGGGAGACTTACCATGCTGTTTGTAGCAGAAATGGATGCAGTGTGCTACCCATTTGGAAATGGTTTGCTTGGAGATGGCTTTGCCTTCTGTCCCTGTAGCAAAGCTAACCAGCAATTGATCAGACTTCCTGAAGGGTTTAGTCTTGTCCATATACTATCTGAGCTGTCTGTGCACATCTAGAGAGTGAAGAATCATTTCCCCCTTGTTCTGGGGATTAGGAAAGAAGGTGGGCAAATTAATGGATTGGTTGAGAGCCACACTGGACACCACCTTGGGCATGAAGGATGGGTTAGTTCTGAGGGATACCCGGTCTGCATGGAAGATGAAGGGTTCCACAGCCATGAGTGCTTGCAGTTGAGAGACTCTTCTAGATGAAGTGATGGCCAGAAGGAAGGCTGTTTTCCAAGAGAGAAATTTTAGCTCTGCAGAAGAAGCTGGTTCGAAAGGAGGCAGGGTGAGCTTTTCCAAGACAAAGTTAAGGTCTCAAGCTGGAGTTGGTGCCCTTCGGGGGGTCTCAAGTTGCTAATGCCTCTGAGGAACTGTTTGATCAAAGGGTGTGAGAAAAGGACCTGCTCAGTGGAAAAATGAGCAGAAATAGCAGAGACATGAATTTTTATAGAGTAGAAAGAGAGACCACTGTGTAGTAGGTCAGCTAAGTAATCCAGGATGAGGGGGGATGGAGGGCTGTGCTGTATTGGCCCCCTTAGCCTGGATTCAGCTGCAGAACCATTTCCATTTATCTGCATAAGACTTTTGGTGCTAGGGCGTCTGGCCTCATGGATAACATCCAGAACCTGTTTACTGAGGATGGCAAATTGGTTTGGGTTTAGGGAATAAGCCAAGATGCCAAACTGAGTGTCTGCAATAGAGGATGCATGAATTCCCCTTCCCTCTGGGTTAGGAAGTTTGGAAGATGCCTTGGAAGCAGCGGGGACAGACTGTGTAGCAAGGGGTACCAGTGCTGTCAGGGCCAGTCTGAAGCTATAGGAATGGTCCTTGTTTTTTCCTCCCTTATTTTGAGCAGTACCCAGGGAATGAGAGTTAGGGGAGGAAAGGCATAGATCGAGAGGTTTACCCAGGGGAAGGACAGGGCATCCACTTTCCAAGCCATGCAGTAATGCGCGTTGGTGCAGAATTTGCTGAGCTGATGGTTTGTGTGGAAGGCAAAGAGGTCGACCTTTGGGGTTCCCCATTTCTGAGTTATCAGAAAAAAGGTACTTCTGTTGAGCTGCCACTCATGTGGATCCAAATGGTTTCTGCTTAATTGGTCTGCCAGGGAGTTGAGTGAGCCTGGTTGGTGTTGTGCTAACAGATGAATTTGCATGGAAGAGGCTGTGAGTCAAAGTGTCATGGCCAACCTGCACAGAGGGTAGGAGCGAGTCCCTCCCTGCTTGTTGATGTACCACATCACAGTGGTGTTGTCTGCTTTGATCAGGAGATCCCCTGGAGAGAGAATGGGTTTGAAAGCTATCAAGGCATGCTGCACAGCCATTATCTCTTTTTGATTGACGTGCAGGGGGATTTGTTGTGGGCTCCACTGGCCCTGTATGCATGTGCTGTCTAGGTCTGCACCCCAAGTGCAGTCTGATGCCTCTGTGGTGAGAGTCTGGGTGGCAGGGAGTGGGGAGAAGGGCAATCTATTGTTGTGGGAGCATGCTGTTGCCCACCAAAGAAATTCCTTTCTGAGGCAAGGGAATACATGTAGAAGTGCTTCCAGGTCTTGAGAATGTTGACACCAAAGGCTCTTTAGGTACCACTGAAGTTTCCTCATATGCAGTCTGGCATATGGAATGAGGAGTATGCAAGATGCCATGAACCCCAGAGCTTGCAGGATTTTCCTTGCAGAAAGCTGGGGCCTGGTGGCCAGTTGAGGGAAGTAGGCCGACAGGAAAATTTGTTTCTCTGATGTAAGGTATGCCATCCGGGATGCTGTGTCCAGACTTGCTCCCAGGAAGATTATCCTTTGGGTGGGCACCTGTTTTGATTTCTTTTTGTTGATTGTGTACCCTAAGGAGGTTAGCAGATTCTTTACAAAGGGCAGGTGTTTGAGCAGCTTTTCCTGGTTGTCTGCCTGAATAAGGCAGTCGTCTAAGTAGGGGTAAATTTGAATATTTCTTTGTCTGCAAAAGGCAATGGCCGGAGCCAGGCATTTTGTGAAGACTCTGGGAACAGTAGATAAGCCAAAGGGAAGCACAGAGAACTGAATGTGTTGAGAACCTGCCCTGAAGCGGAGATATTTTCTGCATGATTCCCTATAAGGGAAGAATACAGGGATGTTATGACCTCTTTGTCCCTGGATAAGATGCCCTTACTTATGAGGTGGGCCATGTAGAAAGCTTTCCATACAACAGAAGCAAGATGGGGGTCAAAAGTCAGGTTGCTATCAACCTGGGTGCCCAAATCCCTCACTACTGATTGTGTACTTAGGATGTTGTTATTAAAGTGATAATATGTGGGGTCATCACTCTCCCCAAAGGGGATGATGATGCATTTTTTGGCATTCATCTTGAGGCCATGTTTCTGGCACCAGTCATTTGTTTGTGTGAGACCCTCTTGGAGGACATCCACATCACTTGGGGAATTAATGACTGTGCTCAGCTTGCAGTCATCTGCAAACTTAGCCAGCCATAGCTCACTGGTTTTGGCCTGCACCTCAGAGAAGTATATCCCAAATAACAGAGGCCCCAAAACCAATCCCTGGGGTACACCACTTGTTATGGGTCTACTTCTTGAGGTGGCTTCCCCTATTTTGATTAAGTGGGTTCTATCAGTGAGCCAGTTTGCTACCCATCTGGTAACATATGGATTGATGCATAGTTGAGAGAGTCTATCGACTATGCCCGAGTGGGGAATAGTGTTGAAGGTCAAGGTCAAGGTAGATGGTGTGCACCATCTTCCCCTCATCCATGGCTTTGGTGACTGTCTCAAAGAAGCCGACCAAATTTAACAGACATGACCTTCCCTTGACAAAGCCAAACTGTGTGGGGTCAAGTGTTTGAAGGCTGCCAATGTCCCTGTTAATGAGGTCCATGATAATCCGTTCCATGGCCTTCCAGATCAGCCTAGTTAGGCTGATTGGTCTATAATTTCCTGGATCAGAGGATGCTCCACCTTTGTGTAAAGGGATGACAGTGGCTGTCCTCCACTTGGCTGGGACAAAGCCGGTATTCAGGGTTTGGTTGAATAGTGTGCCTAATGGTGCTGCAAGTTCCTGCCTGAGTTCATGTAGGATGCAGCCTGGGATGTTATCGGGTCCCATGGAGGCTGCATTTTTTGCTTTTGAAAGGGCAGTGATGACCTGTACGCTAGAGATAAGGGCTGGGAGGCAGGTACTGGGGATATCCTTATTTACTGATTGGGGGGACAGAGGGGAGAATTTTTTGCTGAATCTGTCAGCCAGTAGATTGGCTATATCTACAGCATTTGTGTATGTGGTGTCCTTGACCACCAGTTCTGAACAGATCTGGGTGCTTCCTTTGAGATTGCGGACATATGTGAAGAAGGCCTTATGATTGTCTCTAGCAGATGAGGCCAATTTGGACTCAAAGCTGGCTTTAGAGGATTTCACTAGTGCTCTTATTTGCTTGTTCAAGCTAAGGAGAGATTGCTTCCAATTGGGCACCTGCTCCTTCTTGGTCCTGGACAACAATTTTTTTCCTTTTGTTATATAGTTTATTTATTGCGGAAGTGTATTTTCTGAAGACGTTTACTGAAGGAAATTTCAATGAATACTTTGGCAACTCAACAGTAATTCATATATATATATAAATACCTATCTATATATATATATATATATATATATATATATATATATATATATATATATATATATATATATCTAGATGGATAGATATATATATAGATAGATATAGATAAGAGTTAACATTTGCATGATGGTGAAGGGAGGAAGTCTTTCAAATAAAGAATTTTTTTTGTATTTTTTGTGTTCAACATGATAATTTTATCTTATATTGCATTTAAAGCTATTTGTTTGGCACAATTAAAGAAGTACTCTTGGGATTAAATTTCTTGTTACATAGTGTCTGCAAAATTTTATGTGCCAGAAGTACAGTGTTTATGTAGAATATATATTTTGAAGTATCTATGACACTGTTGTGGAATTTCTAACTGTACACTGTAGTTATTTAGTGGCTGGGTGTGGCTATGACTTAAATAGGAAGCTGTATTGTGGATCTCCAGCAGCAAGATGCAGAGGACTTCTTTTGGCTTTCAGTGTACTGTTCAGTGGCTACTTCCAGTACGTGCCTTTGGTTTTGCAATTCTTACTGTTGTGCTGATATTCTGCATCAAGTGTCTCACTGGTTCACTGGCTTGTAGCATAATGCAGTCACATTTCTACAGGCAATGTCATGGTTCTCACAGAATACCTAAACCAATAACAATTAAAAAAAAACTGTCATATAGCAATCTCATCTGTCTGTGGTATGTCAACTGTGGCAAATACTTTATATTGTCAACAGCTTGTTGTGTCTTTCGGCTTTTCCCGGTTAGGGGTTGCCACAGCGGAACACCAGTCCGCAAATGATTGGCAGATAGATTTTTATGTGCCGAGTTGCCATCCCTGACACACAACCTTCAACGAAGGTACACCCATTTACGCATGTCTCCATGCAGTAGATGCTATAGCTGAGAATCAAACCGGACAGCATCTTACTGTGAGGTGACAACGCTACCGCAGCACCACCACATCTTGTCAACAGCTAATATCAAAAAACACTAACACTGTTCCAGGTATCAATAAAGGCTATCCCTCCTTCGAGTTATAGTCTACAGATTTTCATATATACAGACCAAAAATTCATTCTTTCATAAATGCAGACCAAAAAAATTAACATAGTGTAAAACCTACCAATGTGATATAATATAATATAATGTTATTCCTCTTAGTTAATATTGGGGAAAGACTTAAAAAGCAGACTTAAAAAAACAGACTTAGAAAAACAGACTGAGGAATCCACTAGGTCCCTGGGGGAAAGAAACATATTGCTCCACTTGTTAAAAATAAATGCAATCTTATCATACTATCCTAAACAATAAAATATATATATAATGTATAAATAGAAATATATATATATATATATATATATATATATATATATATATATATATATGTACACTCTAAAACAGAATGTCAATAAATAAGATAAAATGTAACTTTTTATAATAAAAAAGTTGATGAACTATTAAGTGCAAAATATTCAGTGTTAAAGTAACACTAATTAATAATTATAATGCTATGGTGATTGTATGGTGGTCCCCCGGATAACAGGATGAATTATATATACCCTTGTATATATAAACTACCCTAGGTACCGTATATCATAGGTGTCTTATACCGGTGTTCTGATTTACATATCACATCTTTTTGGGTTAGCTAAGAGTAATTTCAAAGCAGGGGTGATGGAGACATGGTCATTCAGGCCAGGACTGTTACTTGCATCCAACCTAAGTTGCCAAATAATTTCTCGAAATTCTTAACGGGTCTCCCAATCACCCCCTCTCTCATTATGTCTAACTTCCTCTAACACCCAAAATTTGTAATCAGCATCCTTACATGTCAACAAGTGCCTGCATAGGGCATTATTTTCATTCTTTGTGTTAATATCGTGTATGTGTTCATATATACATAATCTTAGATTTAGTTTTGTTTTTCCAATGTAATATGCCCAACAGACCTTACAGTACACCAAATATACTACTCCTTTTGTATAGCAACTAGAATATGTTTTACCCTTGATTTTAAAACTGATACTGGGTATGTCTTATAAATGGACACTAGGAACACCTCCCACATTTAAAAGTGGCAAGTTTTGGACATGTCCCACCTCTACACTCATCCTGTTTCTTCTCTAATATGTTTTTTAAATTCAAATTCCTTTTAAAACTATACCTCAATGGTTTTTGGAACACTTCTACTCTAGTGGGCATCCTACTAAACATACCCCAGATATCATTTATACATTTCTTAATCCAATCTATTTCCATATAATATGTCAATGTCAAATAGGGGAGTTGTTTTGTAATTTGTTCAATGTTACTCATAATCTTCTTACTTTAAAAAACACACTCTCCAAAGCCAAGAACACAGTATCCATGGGACCAGACAACATCCCAGGCTGTGTTCTACATGGACTACAGAACAAACTGGCACCCCACCTAAGTACCATGTTCAATCCTAGTCTCACCTCAGGCTTTGTGCCTGCTGAATGGCGCACAGCAACGGTTATCCCACTCCACAAGGGGGGACCCATCACGGACCCCGGGAACTACCGCCCCATTAGCCTGACGAGCCTGGTCTGCAAGGCCATGGAACGTATCATCGTGTAACTTATAAACAAAGATATGGGCAATCTCCAAACTCTGGATCCCAACCAGTTCGGGTTTGTAAAAGGCAGATCATGTCTCCTAAACTTGATAGACTTCTTTGAAGCAGTCACCAAAGCCGTAGACAAGGGTAAGGTGGCTCACACAGCCTATCTAGATCTTGCCAAGGCTTTTGACACCATCCCCCACTCTGGAATTATAGATAAACTCACTAAACTAGGTATAAATCCCTGTGTCACAAGATGGGTTGCCAACTGGCTCACTGACAGAACCGACACTGTGAAAGTAGCAGACTCCAAATCTGACTTCAGACCAGTGACAAGTGGAGTAGCACAGGGTTCAGTCCTGGGTCATCTCCTGTTTGATATCTACTTCTCTGAAGTACAGGCTAACACAGAAGGTCTTTGGCTAATGAAATTCACAGATGACTGCAAATTAGGAGCCATAATCGAAACTCCTAATGGTGTGGACATCCTACAAAAGGGCCTCACTGAGACAGATGCCTGGTGTCAAAGCCATGGCCTCAAGCTCAATACCAAAAAGTGCATTGTCATCCCCTTTGGTAAAAACTCTGTACCCATGAACTACAACATAGGCAGTAGTATACTTAACACTGAAAGTGTGATAAGAGACCTTGGGACACAGGTGGACAGTAGTCTCTCCTTTGATAATCACATCACCACAGTAGTCAGGAAATCCTTCTACATGGCACACCTCATCACAAAAGGTTTCTCATCCAGAAAAAAAGAGGTCATTGTTCCCCTCTACTCTTCACTCATTAGACCCATTATAGAGTACAATGCCCCTTTTGGTATGTACCTCACAAGACATCTACAACAACTGGAAACGCTGCAGAAATACCTCACAAAGAAGATTACTGGCCTCAAACAGATGCCCTATGCAGACCATCACAAAAAACTCCAGCTTTACTCCGTCGCATATCGCCTACTCAGAGGTGATCTCTGCCTAACATACAAAGCTATGTCAAACCCAGAGCTGTTGGACATGCTCCACTTAAAGAAATCCCAATCCCTCCAAGCTACACACTCTAGGGACCTAAACCTTGTCACCACATTAAACAGAACATGCCGGAGGGATAGATTCCTGTCCCAGAGACTTGCCATACTCTGGAATAAACTACCTATCTATATCAAACAAAGCTTCTCATTAGCACTCTTCAAGAAAAATCTTGATGATTGGATAGGAAATAGGAAATTCACCCTGGGGATCACCTCTGTGGCTCTGCTCGACAGTGGCACAGGAAAATAATTTTCGTGGATGGCAAAAGCCAGGGTACCTTTTTGGCTGGGCTTGTATAGGCCCCAGGGCCAATAGCCTAGTACCTACCTATGAACCTAATAATCTCACCAGTGGTCAATAAAGGTAAATAGATAAATACATTTTTAAGTCTGTTAATATTAACTAAGAGGAATAATATTATATTATATTATATTATATTATATTATATTATATTATATTATATTATATTATATTATATCACATTGGTAGGTTTACTGTTATGTTCATTTTTTTGGTCTGCATTTATGAAAGAATGAATTTTTGGTCTGTATATATGAAAATCTGTATTTAATTGTTACAGATAAGGTATATATATCCAAACAACAATTATTATATATATATATATATATATATATATATATATATATATCTACATTTTTAAATATTTATAGTATTAATTACATTTTATAATAGATATATTTTATAGTAGTTTATATGATTATAGTATCACACTGGCCTTGAAGTGTTAATGTATGGAATTTTTGAATTAACTGGTTGACCAATGGAGTTGAACTTACTATTATAATAAGTGTTTAGGTACTGTGGCAGATGATTCTGATTAAGTCTCCTGAATGGAGATGAAAGCGCAAATCTGCCTTAGCTTTATTTTTAATTTATTTTTAATTTTTTTGGTCTGATTTATAATTAATTGGCCTTATATTTTGAATAAATCTTCTTTCATGGAGCCTAGCTTTTGCATATTATTGGGAGTGGATACTACAGTGACATACCCTTCTGAATAGAACAACTTGAAGGAGGGATAGCCTTTATTGATACGTGGAACAGTGTTGGTGTTTTTAGTTTTGTTTTGTGCTTTGTGCTGGTGTGGCTCAACAGCTAATATCGCTATGTAAGGATGAAAAAAGGCTAACTCTACAACAGGAAATCCCCAGTAATGGATTCAACCAGGAGTTATTCTTTGCTGTATAACAACCTGTAAAACTTATTGCTCAGATCAGACCATGACTGTTTTGAGAGTTCAGACACAATGGGAAGCCTATTTCCTTCCTCAACAATGAATTTGGATTGACGATCTCTAAGCGGGCCACATGTACTAACAATACACTTCTAGAGAACCGTTGGTATTGACCTTTACTGTTATCCTACCTTTGCACATCTGAACCTCTTTAATTACTTTATAACTGCACCCCCCCCAGTCTATGTTCTGTGCCATCTGTCATCCCCACATATTCTACAAAAAGGGGTCCTTTTCTGTTGCTGTCTCTATATCTCCAAATCTTTATGCCATAGGAAGATAATATCTATCCATCAATTTCCATACTTATATGGGATATAGGGTTAGTATATTTGGCAGTTTGCATGTCATGTACCCACTTTTATATGGGCAAAACAGAGTGTATGAGCACAACAATGATATAAAAAATAAAAAATTATCTAGTGCCTTATACAAGCATTCTCTTTCTTGCCCAGGTTTTGTGAAATTTATGTTTGAGATTTTGGATATTGTGAAGATGAATCCAAGAGGTGGGGACTGGAAGAATCTTTTAAAGAAAAGAAAAACACAGTGGCAGCTAAAATTAGCTGCCATGTTCCCACCTGGTTTGAATGAAACTGTCTCTATTCCTCCCATGTTGATGGAAAGAGCTAACAGATTATAGTATTTTAAATATGTTTTAAAAAAATTTTTTGTAAAGCATTTTGCTATGAGGTTTATGTATATTATTATATGAGGGTACTGTATTGTATTGTAAGTATATATACATATATATTTTTTTAAGTATTTTCCTTCATGGTCCTTCTGGTTTTTCAATGCATTTAGCACTTTATGAGTCTGTCCCTTTAATGTTATGCAGACATTTCTGTGATTAATGATGTAAATTGTGATGTCACTAATTATGTGTATTTAAATAGAGTATTTTATGTAAGATGGTGTATTCTGATGAAGTCTCTTTCAGGAGATGAAAGTGCTAAATACTATTAAATAATTCTATATTTTATGTATTTCCTGAGTACATCATCATTTTGGATGGTTTATTGGTTATTTTAGTGATTTCTGTGTGTTTACGTTTGGCGTGTTGACTTTGGTTCTTGTGTTATTGCTCTACGCCATTAGTCAACTCCTCCCTGGTTAGAGCCGACTACAAATTAATCACCTTGGAAATCCACATCCCTCCCACCTGCCATACAAAGATAACCACCATGAAAAACTCCTCCAAAGCTAACTTTGGGCTCCAAAAAACAGAGGTGGCTAACTTCATGGCACCCATGCAAATGCAGAATACTTGCATGACTGCCAAATAATACACCAATGCACTGTACAAACACATACACAAATGCATGGATCTATTAAATAATTCTATATTTTATGTATTTTCTGAGTACATCATCATTTTGGATGGTTTCTTGGTTATTTTAGTGATTTCTGTGTGCTTACTTTTAGTGTGTTGACTTTGGTTCTTGTGTTATTGCTCTACGCCATTAGTCAACTCCTCCCTGATTAGAGCCAATTACAAATTAATCACCTTGGAAATCCACATCCCTCCCACCTGCCATGCAAAGGTAACCACCATGAAAAACTTCTCCAAAGCTAACTTTGGGCTCCAAAAAACAGAGGTGGCTAACTTCACGGCACCCATGCAAATGCAGAATAGTTACATGACTGCCAAATCATACACCAATGCACTGTACAAACATGTACACAAATGCATGGATCTCGCCATACCCAGTAAAACCAAGACACTCTCCTCCAAAAAAAGGAAGCCAATCTGGTTATCCCCTGCCATAAACAAACTCTACAACAGAAGGAAGGAACTGATGTGGAATAAGGTAAAGTCCTAAGACTGGAAAAACTCCCTTATCAACCTCAACAAAAAGTTGAGATCCGTCATCAAATCCTCTAAAGCTAGCTATAAAAAAAGAATTGCAGCAGATAGTAAAGTCAACCACAGGGCCTTCTATAGTTATGTAAAGAATCTCCATGTTAATACCCAGATTTGCTCTGAGCTACTACACAATGGTACCTCCTATACCGAGCCAACAGATATTGCCAATATACTGGTCGACAGATTCAGTGCCAACTTTACCCCTCTCTCCCCCACCAAAGGACCAATCACAATACCAGTAGATTGCCAGGCACCCGGTATTACTGCTGCACAGGTTAAAACAGCACTGTCCAAGGCCAAGAATGCAGCTTCTATGGGACCTGACAATATCCCTGGCTGTGTTCTACATGAACTACAGAGTGAACTGGCACCTCACCTGTGTGCCCTTTTGAATCACAGTCTCACCACAGGCTTTGTCCCTAATGAATGGTGCTCTGCTACAGTCATCTCTCTCCACAAAGGAGGAGTGATTACAGACCCTGGGAACTATTGCCCCATTAGCCTGATGAGTCTGATATGCAAAGCAATGGAATGCATCATTATGGACCTAATAAACAAGGATATAGGAAATCTCCAATCTCTGGTTCCCACACAGTTTGGTTTTGTGAAGGGTAGATCATGCCTGCTCAACCTGGTTGACTTCTTTGAATCAGTCACCAGAGCTGTGGATGATGGCAAAGTGGTTCACACAGCCTACCTTGATCAGACCAAAGCCTTTGATACCATTCCCCACTCAGGAATCATAGAAAAACTCATTAAGCTAGGCATCAACCCCTATATCACTAGGTGAGTTGCAAACTGGCTCACAGACAGAACCCACAGTGTGAAAGTAGCTGAGTCCAAATCAGACTGCTGACCAGTCATGAGTGGAGTCCCACAGGGTTCAGTCCTAGGTCCTCTCCTGTTTGGTATCTACTTCTCTGAAGTCCAAGCCAACACAAAGGGACTCTGGCTGACAAAGTTCGCAGATGATTGCGTGTTGGGAGCTATTATTAACTCCCCAAGTGATATTGACATCCTACAGAAAGGCCTCACTGAGTCCAACAACTGGTGTCAGAACCATGGCCTTAAGCTCAAGGCCAAAAAATGCGTCGTCATCCCCTTTGGGAAAAACCCGGTTCCCAGGAATTACCACATCAATGGTAGTCCGCTGAACACAGAATGCATTATAAGAGATCTGGGAACACAGGTTGACAGCAACCTCTCTTTTGACCACCAAACTGCCACTGTGGTCAGAAAGTCCTTCTACGTGGCACATCTCATTACCTAAGGGTTTTGCATCCAGGAAGAAAGAGGTCCTTGTATCTCTCTACTCTTCCCTCAGTAGGCCAATTATCGAGTACAATGCATCATTTGGCATGTATCTCACTAGACACCTGCAACAACTGCAGTGGCCACAAAAGTACCTCAGAAAGAGGATTCTAGGCCTTAAACACTTATTCTATATGGACAGACTCAATAAACTCCAACTATTCTCTGTCTCATATCGCCTACTTAGAGGCGATCTCTGCTTGACTTACAAAGCCATGTCTGACCCAGCTCTGTTAGAAATGCTACATCTAAAGAAATCCCAATCTCTCCACACCACATGCTCCAGAGACCTCAACCTCATTACCACAATCAACAGCACGTGCTGGATGGACAGCTTCATAACCCAGAGACTGCCCATGCTATAGAACAGACTTCCCACACATGTCAAGCAGCACACCTCGCTGGCCCTCTTCAAGAGAAATCTTGATAAATGGATGGGAAATAGAAAATTCACCCCAGGGATCACTATAGTGGCTCTACTTGACAGTGAGACGGGGAACTAAGGTCTGGTAGCACAATGCCAGGGTAATCCTATGGACTAGGCTTGAAAAGGCTCCAGGGCCATTAGCCTAGTATACACCTATGAATCTATTACATTAGAGCTTATACACATTTTGATTGGTAAAAGACTGGCTAGGCAACAGGACAAAAACAAGTCAGGGTGGGGTTTACCTTTCTGCCCTGATGTGTTTGCCATTTGAACTGCATAATGTTTTACAATGGTGCCACTTCTTTTCAGACCATCCTCAGATATAAAAATGGGAAAAGTACTATAGATAACTGTAATCAGGGTAACATAATTACTTCAGTGAAGGAGACCAAAAATTCTTCACAGTGACCAACAAAAAATATAGAGTTGTCACAATAGTAATTGTATCTCCAATGCCATTAAATGTATCATCATGAAACTTTACAAAAAGAACATAAGTATGAGTAAAAAGATAAATGTTTAACTCAAAGTTATATTATAATTAAAGATATAGGACCAGTTAAATTAAACTTTGAGTAGTGTGCATCTACATAAATCAGAAAAGCATATGACATAGATTGTCAAATTCTAAACTACATGTCTAGTCATTCCAGGGAGATCATGGTAGCATTGTTAACCTAATGATCTGATGTATAATTAAGTACAATGCTACACCTGATATTCTGTCCATGAAAGTCATAAACAGGAGGGAAGTTGTGATGAATCTCTGAAGGAGCCCTTTGGCTGCTTCAAATGCTTTTAACTTGACACCAAAAATTAGACAAAACTCTAATTCCTCATTCTAATCCCTCATAAACAGAAATAGAACAGCATATAGCAAGTGTCCTGTGATGCAGCACATTTGTCACACTTGCCACAATACAATCCATTGTGCATAGTCCTATGATTTCTCTGAGTCCAATAAACATATGTAAAAGCAGACTCCTATGACACATCCAATATCTGTACAAAGACAAAGCAATGATCCACACTGTCCCATGGCCAAGATAGAATCAACATTGTTTTTCATGAATCAGACATCTTACTACTAAATAAAGTCGTCTCTGAAGCACTGATACCTATTATTTCCCAGAATGGCTAAGGAGTCTGATTCCTATATGAAAAATGACAGCCACTGTCTTATTTTGGCATACCAAAGACTTTGTCCCATCCTTCCACAAAACATTGGAAAGGCATACTTTCCCTAATTTATCTGATAATTTAGCACTGTTAAATATGACTGTAGAGTTTACTTCTTCATTTTAATGTTCTCTTATGTTCTAAAATACTGTTGCATTTTTAGGCTATGATATTATAAAGTTCTTGTTAGCCGCCTTGCTTACTGGTCATTGTAGTACATATAGTGAAGGACTTGTTTCATCCTTGGACTGAAAATTAGATCTTTCATTCATATCTGACTTCCAAAAGGTATACCTGAACTTTGAGTTGATACAGAAGAAAACACCAACTGCTAGACACAACCCTGTTGCAATGCACCAAGACAATGGCTGTCGTTCAAAGGTTTGAAATTTTTTATTCGTTAAGCACTTTCATTCCCTCAAGTTGGAGAAATTCATCAGAGCAAACATACACATTAAAAAGCCATTAATATACTCTGTAAATCACATGATCACACCAACCACTAAACAAAGCAGATCAATTAAAACCAATTTAAAACCCCTGACATTTAAAAGTACATAAAAATAGTGAAAATAAACAAAGTGAAAAATTATACATGAAGTATT
Source organism: Protopterus annectens (assembly GCF_019279795.1). Lineage (NCBI taxonomy): Eukaryota > Metazoa > Chordata > Ceratodontiformes > Protopteridae > Protopterus > Protopterus annectens. Next base: position 771,488,589 of record NC_056744.1, read on the forward strand.
AACACTTAATGATCACCAAGCTTGGATGGATGCCAGGCTAGCCCAGATAGCAACAAACCCAGAGATCATTCACCCGACTATTTGGTGATATAGGATGATTAGTCCACTGGTGGCCTAATGGGTGGGGTCTGCCAGTATGCAACTCCAACAGTCCAACACTCATGCCAAAATGTACTTCATATTGCTGAGACTGACATCCCATTGCTGGCATATCACAGAAGCCACCAGCCTCCACAACTAATGTTTGAAGAGCACTGGAGACTTCTCTGGTCCAATTTCAGATAAGGATCTTTCACCACTCTCCTGAGAAGCAGACATTGAGGGCAGCAGTGATCCCTACAAGTCACCTCTAGCAGGGAGTCCATCATCTCTCTGCTGACAAGCAGAACTGGCAGACATAGGTGACCTAACACCAGAGATGGTGGCTGTCATAAACTGAGGTGACATTCTTTTTTTCCACAACTAGATCTCCAAACGTATAACACAATTAGGAAAAAAAACTACTGCATAAATATGTTATAAACACAGTCGAAGGTGTACAGTTGACTTACACAGATATCATACAACTCTCACTGGTTTGAGAGAGATCCAAATGGAGAGATGGTAAAACAGCAAGCAAAAGTAAGTAGCATTGCTGGAATTGAATTCATTCTCAAGTCTTGGTGAGTACCTTCATGAGGTGGACCCTGGTTTTCACAAAATCTCACCAAGATGACACTGATATATAGACTGTATTTTATATAACATATATCATGGACAGAAAGGTTAAAAAATAAAAAAGATAACTTGGTGAACAATACCCCAATAAAAAAGTGCCCAATTCTAGTAGGAGCAATGGTACCAGGAATAGAAAAAAATGACAGTGTAGAATCCTCAAGACACGGAAACATTCCTACAATGGGGCTAGGCCAGGCCTAGGGGGAGGATGGTCCCCCGTTGTAGAAGGAAGTAGAAGCCCACAAAAATCACAAAAATTGATAAGCCAGAAAGAGCAATAAAGACAAAAGAGTGGACTATTGAGGATAAGAAAGAAATGATGTATTGTTACTATTATGCAAGAAGCTCAGAATTTCTACACAGACGATATACAAAAAGATTAAGAGAGAAATTACTGGAGAGAAAAATACTTGCACAAGAAAAACTGTCAGAAGCTTAAAATAAAAATGTATGTTCATTAATACAACAGATATATGAAAAACATTATATAGACCAAGAAACCTTGGGATGTTTGGAAAAAGAAACAACTGAGGAAGTACAAAAATATAAAGAGCAAAATTTAGAGATTTTTGAAAGATATAAAAAAGAAATATGGACATGGGAAAGAAATAAAGATCTGATATGGTGCAATATCTGTGCAAAAGAGAAATCCAAATTAATCAATACAAAAAAGCAGCTCCATAGATATTTGAAGAGAAATATAGGCAAAGGCGTCCAGATATGGACATTTTCCTAATACAAAAAATAAGGTCACAAAGAGAGAATGTAGAACATAAGATTAGTAAAGCAGAAGTTAAAAAAATAGAAGTTGAAGTTCTGGCTTACCTGCAAAGTGAAGGATTTAGTTTAGAAAGTCTAACATAGGTTATACCACAGTGTGATGAAACAAACAGTCCCTCAGGTAAGGAGAAACAGGAGGAGCAGGAGACATCTGAAGAAGAAATATGGACACGGGAAAGAGAAAGAGATTTAATATGGTCTAATATTTATGTAAAGGAGAAAGCAAAACTAATCAATACAAAAAGAGCAACACCAAAGATATTTGAAGAGAAATACAGGCAAAGGCATCCAGATGTGGAAAATTTCACAATACAAAAAATAAGAAAACAAAGAGGAAAAGCAGAAAAGAGAATTAGTAATGGAGAAGTTAAAGAAAAGGAAACTGAAGTTATGGATTACTACCGAAGTGAAGGATTTAGTGTAGAAAATCTAACTTTGGTAACATCACAGCAGGATAGACCCCAAATTAAGGAGAAACCTGTGGATTGGGAAACATCTGATCAATTGCCATATGAGGATACTTTGGAGCATTTCATAACAAAATCAGTACAAAAGTTTGTTTGGAGTTACACAGCAAAAGAAGGAACAGGATACTGTGGCAACTCTGACACAGTCAATGTTGTGGAGTGATAGGCCAGTGAGTTCCCGTATGTAAGAGCAACGGATGACACAGGATGAAACTGAAGAGAATGTGGCACAGGAACATGCTCCAGAACTTTCTATAGAATGCCCACAGGAAATGGAGAGCAAAGAATGTGCCCTCAGTTTAAAAGAAAATTATCTAATTTAAGAGTTGTTTGATTTAGTAGAGATGGACAGACATATTAAGATTAATGAAAGAAATAGACTACAGAAAATCAATAAAACCCATAAAGTTAGAGGTTTGATAAAACAAATGAACACAGTAATTAGGGCAGCTCATAAATATTCATGTGATATAACAGAAGTACATATGATATATTACTGTACATCTAAATTAATAACAGATAGAGAAGCCATGATGCCCCACCATTGGCCCAGTAATCAAGGAGCCTCAATCCTCACCACTAGCACCAGTGGGGGACGTACATCGGGAGGATTACAGGTATACACACAGTATTTCCAGATGCAGCTCACTGCATCAAGTGCAATTTCCTTTAAGAACACACAGAGACCACAGTCAGTCCGGGGCTGGTTTCTCCCTCTTTCTCCAGGTCCCCAATAAGACTCCCCACTGACACATCTATAGAGTTGAGATCTCAGCTGAGTGGCCAAGCCAAAACCTCCAACAATCTTTCTGTCCAACCAGTGCTTTGTGTCCCTGCCCAAGTAGCTGGCACACACTCTTTGAGGTTTGTTTTACACACACACACACACACACACACACACACACACACACACACACACACACACACACACACACACACCTGTGAAAGGCTGGCACAGGTTTACTCGCAATACCCCTTTTGCCCAGACTGTAAGGTAGTTATCAATGCCACCAACCACATCCTTATCAGCTACTTTAAGGACCTTAACAAACAGTGTCCAATCTACTGTGTAATGTTATTATCAATACAAATGGTAGTCTGACCAAGAGCAAGGCTATTAGGAGTGGCCTACACAGTGTCACCAAATAAATAAGGAAGTACTCTCAGAACTTAAACATGTCTCACAAATATCAGCCACAATGAAATGTTTAAATATATTTAATGATAAATAAATAAACAAGAAAATACTCAGTATATAATCACAGTAATATCACAGTTCAGGATCACAGGAAATATTTAAAACAACATTGCAGGACAGTCTCAAATAAATAAAGAAAAACATCTAAATTAAGCTTTGCTATATTCTTGACTGTATCTAAGAGAATTATACTGTTGCCTAGACTGACATACTGACCAAGCAAGGCAGATGTGGTAAATGGGACTTCCAGCTGATATTGTCAGGTCAAAGATAAATACAGAATACTCAGTATCTCTCAGAGAGTTCCCAGATTAACATCTCAAACATTACTGCTGGGATAGCTTGCAGAATTCCATCATTTCTTGTCATCTGACTTCATTTCCCAGGCTCAAAACAACCATTGATGCCAGCTGGTAGCATGTATCATCTACCTATGAAAATATATGCACAAGGGCTTTTCACTCAGATCTAGGCAGATCCTGGAAGTCATAAAACAATTACCTTCCTACACATTTCAAAACTAGTAATTATTTCACAATAGAGAAAACTCCCTAGTATAGACATTGTGTCTGTTACTGCACTGAAAGTGAAAGATAAAATTTTTATGGCCCAGCCATAAAGTAATTTAATTTCAACTATTTTTCTGAAGTTTTGCAAGTTAACCTGCTGTGTTCCAGTTTCCCCTGTTAAAATATATACATTTAAACAGTTGCAATAGTGTATATACATTTCTGTTCTTTTCCAATAGGGCACACTGTGGGTACATCTTTAAGCTCAGGCACTTCATCACCGTAAAAATCTACTGCCAATCATTAGTGGACCGGAGTTCCACTGTGGCGACCCCTAACTGGGAAAAGCCGAAAGAAGAAGAACAACAACTTTACATTCCCTTTCCAGCACACATGTCTGTACAAACCCAGTCTGATATACACATAACATGCAGCTTTAATAAGGTTGTCACACAAGCATCTTACATGAAGCATGTTGACATTCACAAATGACACATAACCATTTACAAAATTCCAGACAGTTGCGCTGGCAGTATCTCCTTTTGTTACACTTCTATATAAATCATATTAATATTCATAAATGACATATAATTATTTACAAAATTCCAGATAGCTGGGCTGGCAGTATCTCCTTTCATGACCAAGTGTATTCAATAAACTCTGTGCAGGCTTTGCTCAGAGCTTACACTGAGTTTACATCTTTCCACAATGGTTCTCAGTGCGCAAAAGTGCATAATGCATATTAATGAGGTGTGGTGAGCAAAGTTAGGTTTCGCAGCTCACAACAGTATTGCTGGCCACAAAACCTTGTCAGTGAACATGGATATCATGAATTCCATGTAAAGGGGAGCACATACAGTCCGCATATTTGCACAGAATGCCACAGTGATCACCAGGGCTGTACACATTCTGAAATTCTTAGAGCAAGAAATATGGAAAAAAGCCATAAATAATGTGGAGACAAAGGATGAAAACTCGTGACGCAGATTAAATATTTGCTCTTACAAACTTACAAAATTGACAGAATGACAGGCTTTGCATTCACATGAATTTTCAGAAGTGTATGAAGTCTGAGACCATAGCTCTCAACCTGTTAGCAAAAAACATCTGGACAAAGACAAAAATAATTGGGGGGCAAAGCCCCAAAATTACAGAACATTTTTAAATATTGCTCTTATAAACTTAAAAAGTTGGTAGGATAAAAGGTTGTATCACCATGCATTTTTCTGAAGGATATGAAGTTTGAAACTCAAATGCCTGTCACTGTTTAGTGAACTCACTCCTCACAGATTTGCTGCAAAAATCCAGAAAATGACAAATTTTATGAGGAACAAACCAAAAATATCGGACAAAAATCTGGACATTCAGCAAAAATCTGGACAGTTGAGAGGTATGTCTGAGATTCAAATGTTTGTCACTGTTGTCTGACTTTAACCCTCAATACTTTAACAATGATTCACCAGAAAACCACTACAGCATGAGAAATAGACCAAAACTATGAGGAAAAATCTGGAATTCTCAAAAAATCTGTACAGTTGAGAAGTATGACAGTACAAATAGCTGTCATTTTGTTAGTGCAATATATCTGCACAGAGGTCAACTTAATGAGAGTACAAATAACCAATAACAGGAACATATTTGACATAGATGTCACATGGGAATGTGTTTGAATGTAACACTCACAACCTCTTACATCAAGAAATGTGGACAAAGCCATAAAAATGGGGAGAAAAAGGGCCAGAAATAGAGACAGATTGTTAATATTCCATGTCCAAACTTATGAAGTTGATAGAATATATAGGTTGTACAATGGCATGAACTTTCTGAAGAGCATGAGGTTTGAAACTCAAATGCTAGTCAACATTTACTGACTGTACTCTGCAATGACATGCTAATGATTTGCCAGAAAAACAACATATTATCAGGAAAAGATCACAAATATGAGACAACAACTGGAGATTATGCACAGATGAGGACAGTTAAGAGGTATGCGCCCAAATATCTGTAATATTGAGTCACAGCAATCCAGAGATCATTCCAGTGATATGGCACAAAACCACATATTTGATAAGGAAAACATCTGGACTTCCTAGGAATATTTGGACAGTTGAGATGTATGAATGTGAAGTATATAATCCAAACACAGTACAAGACAGTGCACCTACAGTGCAGAGTATTGTGATATCCCATTCCTGGCATTCTTTACTGAAGCTGTGTTAAAGATCTTAACAGGGCATGGGGCTGCCATGTAAAATGATCACTCAGGAGAAGTGCATGTATTGAATAGGAACTCACAAATGAATTCCAGAAATGAACACAGGAAAAGAATACAGGTGAAACTCCCACATTTGCAGCAGAGGAGGGCATGCCAATGGAAGATGGTTGCAGCAGTAACAACAAGCACATATCTATATGATACAGTAAGGACTTTACAATGAAAATGTGTTGCCTGTGACTCTCGCACAAGGTGACATAACAATCGGGAGGATATGTGTGTGAGATAAGCATCCTTACATGAATAATGCAGAGAGCATCTATCCAAGATCTGATATACAATTAAGGTAAGGTGCATATTGGGAAGCTGTGCAAACTGATATACTTGAATGTGTGTACTGTCAGCAGAGGTCTCCAGCATGGTGGCTACAAGTAAAGGATCATGGCAAACATTACAAAAAAAAAAAACAACCACGATCAGTGGCAATATCTGAATAATACCACCACTTATCCCATGCCTCTGACATAGCATATGTGATGTGGAGTGATAGATGAGCCTGCCACACACTGGATGACTAGTATGATACATCCACACTCTATGAGGGTAACTATGCACACTGTCCTGGTACTGTAATATCTCCAGGAGGTGTTAGAAGGGACACTGCTACAGTATGAGCACTACAGGATAGTTGCCTTGTGTGTATGACATATACCTATGGCACAATTCACACTGTCACAAATGATATATGTCAAAGGAAAAATATACTTTAAAAATGATCAATACACGGTAGGTTCAGGTTAAGGCACTTTAATCTTGCAGCAAGGAGACAAAAACGTGCTAATACAGAGTTTGTCTGACTAGAATCAGGAAATGCAAGCATTTTTATACATTTTCTAATAAGACATTGCCTACCAAGCTGACGTAGTAAATCACAAGTTTTAACATCATTATGTCGTAGTGCTTGTTTATATTATTTTCTGCTTGTACTATCAATTTTTGTGAGAAACTTCCTAAGAAAAACAACGTGGCTTTGGCTACCACTGGTTATATATATGCAATGTTACCATTCAATGTACTATGGCTAATTCAAGCACAAAGCAAGTATAGATTGCAGTTCATTTCTCCAACAGTCCTTTGTCTATGTTATCTCTAACTTCTGCAGCTGTGCATGTTCTCATACTTTGAACAGAGCTGATTGTTCAAAATCATTACATTACAGAATATAGCATTGTTCATTCATCTCTTCCTGACCTAGCAGATAATCACCTGCTTCTTAAGTACATTTCCAAAAGGCATAAACATGAATATTACTGTGCTAGCAATTACTGGGTCAGAGGGCATCTTGCAAGTTTCAGAAAGCACACTGCAGTTTCAAAAGCATCTTTTAGTCTCATATGAAACTAAGCTGTATATAAAATAGTGCATATAAAATAGAATGAAAAACGTGTTAACTTATTTAGTTTCTAATTAGCATTAAGCACACACATTAATACATATTTTTTCTGACATTTCCCCCCTGTTAATACTTTTTAATTCTATTTTCAAAAGAATAAACAGTTTGCTTCTTCTCCTAACCTCTTCCATTCAGGATTTGCAGTTAAGAGAGTCATTCAGTTTAAACTTATGAAAGTGTTTCACATTTCAACAATTCTTCAATTTCAGTACTTTGATACAAAGTCTCAGAAACTGATATATCTATAAATTCTTTGATTAACTTTTTCATGCAGGGAATACCATAACAAATGCATGCCCCTAATAGGAGTAATCCTACACAAATGGCAATCAGGATGTTCATTAGGATGGAACCCCACCCCCCAAACAAATTCTGGAAAAAGTCTGTCAGAGGGTTTGGGCCTGGTTTGGTCATGGTCGACACTTGCTGGATCACCTCAAGATGGTTGTTTATTTCGTGGTGGTTGTCAGGAATGTACAAACAGCATTCTTCTTTGATTAAAGCACACATACCACCTCTCGCTGCTAGGGTGAAGTCGAGAGCCATGCGGTTCTGAAGCACCACAGTTCTCATAGCATTCAGTTCATCAGTCACTAATTCGAGAGCAGAAAAAGTTGCATTGCTCATAACTTCGAGAAGTTTAGACAGTTTTCTCAACTCCCAAATCAATTTCACTGCACCATATGCAGGGGCTATGCCTGCCCATGATATAATGGTGTCACTCAAGTCCATGTGTGTCAGTTTATCTTTGTTTTTTACAGAGTTATGGTTTCTCCATCCTGCTTCGATTCATCCTACTGGATTCTCGGGTCTCTTAATCGGACTTCTAGGTTTGCTGCTGACCTCTCTGACATTTCGAATGGCTGGAACCAGGTAACTCAAAAAACAACTGTCGGACCAATTCTCAGGTAGCCATTTATATGCTTTTTTCCCACAAACAAAATAACAATTCTCTACTTTTGTATTGATATAAACTTGCCCTGCATGAAACATTTTCTTATCAATAATAGAAAGCTGTTTTAAAAGAACAGGATTCTGCTGTATCTCATCAAAACTCTTATGCATCTTAGTAAAATATGCATCATAGTTTGTATCACAAATAGTTTTAGTCTTACTAGGTTTAATATAACATTTATAAGAAACACCAAAATAGATGAAGAATCAGGAACCAATTCTTGTGAAGAACCACAAATGTAGAAAAACAAAAGTGGATAAAACGAGGAGCAATCCTTGAGAAGGGACTGTACATCTCCAAAGAGAAGAAACCGATTTTGCCGTCTAACTTGTTTAGATATGCAGCTTTGTTGAGCCATGGGCAGTGCCATGTTTCAACAGGGGGGATGGTACAGTTAGTGAATTGAGTGTTTACGACGTATGGATTTACAAACTACACAAAAAAATTTTGTGCAGCATGCCATGTTTGTAACAAGCATCATGCACAAGGGGCATTGAAACCTAAGCAAGGGAGTTTCCCTACACCACCGTATCCGTCCACAAATGTGGAGTGGATTATCTGTGCTTGGTTTTAACTTTGTGGTTCGAGTGATTCAACAAATAAATTCCTGGTTCTTCACAAGAATTGGTTCCTGATTCTTTGTCTTTTTTGGTTTATTCAGTTTGGATTTGCACCTTCTGTTTGGTTTTCATTTATAAGAAACAGTCACATTGCAATTGCTCCAACCCACCTGAATAGTGTAATTCTTGTAAAAACATACAATCCCTTTTTGTGTAACAGGTAGGTACAATGCTATTTTGTCTTGTGACTTCACAGGTGAAGTATCAAAAATCAAGTTTTCCCAGGTCTCATTGACCCCTAGGGGGACAGCAGTCATTAATAATCCCCCGTATGCTGTTGGTATAGCTGTACAAATCCAGCAGTTCGAAACATTAAAAGTCTCAGCATACACATATTTAATTGCCTGGTAAGTGTTAAAGTTTGGATGCCAGTCTATGAGTAATGCATCACGTTTGATCAGTTCAACTTTTGTGGCTGGGAAAAGGAAAGGCCACAACAAAAAGATCAATGTTATCTGTATGGCTATCAGAATAATCATGCAAATTTTCTGAGGTTGTTCTGCATCTCTGTTTACTCTATACCTGGTCATTTTGTTCTCGTTGTACAACAGTAACAAGGTTTTTGTCTAGTTCAAAGTTCTTAACCAGTTTACAGTGTGTCAAATGAATCCAGGACGCTCGCTCTGCGATCTTGACTGCAGTGGGTGTCGACAGTAGTACCTGGTACGGCCCTTCCCACTTCGGAGAACTCCAGTTCTTTTTCTTCATGATCTTCACCCAGACCCATGCGCCTGGGGCTACTGTTGCTTCTGATGGTCTGGTTTGCTCTTTATCTGAAACAGAATTTAACTGCAAAAGTTTGTTATTCAAAAATTGCCTCATATACCCTGCAAGTGAACTGTCAGCCTCCTGCTCTGCAGGCATGAGAGGTTTCCATTGAGGTGTATAATATGCCCTCCCAAACAGAACTTCAAAAGGAGTTAACCCTTTTGCATTTGGAACAGTTCTCATGCTCAACAGTGCCAGAGGTAAACAGTGTACCCAGTTCTTTTGTGTCTCACTAATCAATTTCCTAAGCTTGTTTTTCAAAACCCCATTGTGCCTCTCTACTAATCCTGCAGATTGGGGGTGGTATGCGCAATGATTTTTCAGAGAAATCCCGAAATAATGGCTGAGTTGTTGTATAGTTTGATTTACAAAGTGTGTGCCATTGTCACTATAAATCTTTTCCGGTATGCCAAATCTAGGAATAATTTCTTTAACGAGGACTTTTGCAACAGTAGCTGCATCTGAATTTTTAGTTGGAAAAGCTTCCACCCATTTGGAAAACATATCTATAATGACAAGGCAGTACTTCTTATTTTCGCATTTGTTCAGCTCTATAAAATCCATACAAATAGTATGGAACGGATACGGTGGTGTAGGGAAACTCCCTTGCTTAGGTTTCAATGCCCCTTGTGCATGATGCTTGTTACAAACATGGCATGCTGCACAAAAATTTTTTGTGTAGTTTGTAAATCCATACGTCGTAAACACTCAATTCACTAACTGTACCATCCCCCCTGTTGAAACATGGCACTGCCCATGGCTCAACAAAGCTGCATATCTAAACAAGTTAGATGGCAAAATCGGTTTCTTCTCTTTGGAGATGTGCAGTCCCTTCTCAAGGATTGCTCCTCGTTTTATCCACTTTTGTTTTTCTACATTTGTAGTAAGTGTCTGCATTGTTTTTAACATTTCTAAGTCTAAAATCTCAGATGGTTGTAATTCCTCCCTCAAAAGAAATGCTTCTGAAGCTGAAGCTGCTTGTTTTGCAGCTGTATCAGCCCTTGCATTACCTTTTGAAATTCTATCCTGTTGCTTGGTATGAGCTACGCATTTGCAAATAGCTACTTTCTGAGGTAACTGAATAGAGTCTAACAAGTCTAAAATAAATTGTGCATGGTTAATTGGTTTACCAGTAGATGTTATCATTCCTCTATTATTCCACTGCTGCGCAAAAACATGTACAGTAGAAAAAGCATACTGACTGTCAGTAAAAATGTTCACTCTCTTACCTTTTGCTAAGGTACATGCCCTTGTCAAAGCAATCAATTCTGCTGCTTGTGCAGATAAGTTGTGTGGTAAAGACTTTGCTTCTAAAATCTCAGTATCAGAAACTACTGCATACCCCACTAGATTCTGTCCTGTAGGACCCCTCCTGCATGAGCCGTCCACATAGTATGTCACCTCAGCATCATCCAAGGGAACATCTGTAAGATCTTTTCTATGTAGTGTCTTTTGCTCAATCTCCTGCAGGCAGCAGTGTGGTTTGCCATCTGCAGGGGTTGGGAGCAAGGTTTACGGATTCAAAGTTGTGCATCGTTTAATTGTCATATGAGGTTGGCTCAACAGTATAGTCATACAGGAAAGATGTCTAGCAGGAGAAAGATATGCTACTTTTTCTTGCAGTAAAATAATAGTGACTGCATGAGGCACTCTCAATGTGAGAGGGTGGAACAATACTACTGAGGCTGAAGTCTGTACTGCCATTGCAGCTGTGACTACTGCTTGTACACAGTGGGGCAAGGATCACGCCACTGGGTCTAGCTGTGATGAATAGTAAGCTATGGGGCGTTGTTTGTCCCCATGCTGTTATGTTAACACTGATGTCATATAACCTTGCTTACAATCTACAGTTTGAAAAAATCGTTTATGATAGTTTGGTAATCCTAAAACTAAGGAAGAAGCTATCAGTTGCTTCAGTTTGCAGAAAGCTGATTCTGCTTCTGGTGTCCACTGTAATAAATCTTGTGCTGCCATCGGCTTTTTGAATATCAAGTTGGTCAGCGGAGCAGATTCCAAGGCATAGTTTGGAATCCAACTCCAACAAAAGTTAGTAGTACCCAGGAAGGACATCATTTTCTTCTTGGTAGTTGATTTAGTTGCTTGTAATATTGCTGTTTTTCTGTCTTCATCTAATATTCTGCCTTCTTTGGATATTACATATCCCAGGTATTTAACCTGTTTTTTCCAAAGTTGCAGTTTGTTTTTGTTTACCTTGTGTCCTTGAGTGGCTAAAAATTGTAGTAATGCTATGGTATCCTCTCTGCATTCTTGCTCAGTGGGGGCAGCCAGCAGAATGTCGTCTACATAAAGTAAAATCTGACTGCCTTTTGGTGGGATAAACCCCACCAGGTTACTTGCCATTTCTTGTGCGAATATTGTTGGACTTTCACAATATCCCTGTGGTAATCTCATATATGTATACTGTTTCCCCTGAAATGTAAATGCAAACCAATGTTGGCTGTCAGGGTGTATCGGTATTGAGAAAAATGCATTGCTAATATCTACCACAGAAAAATACTTTTGTTGAGATTTCAGATCATTCAATAAAGTGTGTGGATCTGGCACCGTAGGTGCCCTGTGTATAACTGCGTCATTTACAGCTTGTAAATCTTGGACCATACGCCATTCTCCGTTTGCTTTCCTAACAGGAAATAAGGGTGTATTACATGGTGAATCAGGAGATTATATCAAGACTCATTCCTTGAGTAAGGCTGCTATTATAGGTTTGATTCCTATTTCTGCATCCTTTCTCAAGGGATACTGTCTCTTTTGAGGTCTAAATGCTGATTTTGGCATGATAGTAACTGGTCCTGCTGTACGAATAAGTCCTACATCTGATTTCCCTGTTGACCAGAGAGTCTCTGGTATGTCTCGTAAGGCTTTTTCCTCTTCCTCTAGTAAGAGTGCTACTCAGCTATTCTCACTTGTCTGTGAGTGTACAGCTGGGTGTGTCTGCGTTATCCAGTTTAATTTCTGCTTATGTACTCCTTGTTTGGAAAGTTCTAACTCTGTCTGCTTTTCCCACCTAGTGACTTTTTCTCCTAGGTCTGCCCACTTCAAATTTCTATTTTTAGTTAAACTCACATGTGGTAATCGATTAGATTTGTAAAGTGCTAGGAATTCCTGGGGCAGTGAACAGCTTGCTACACTGTTTCCTTCTGTGTCCCAGTACAAATTTCATAATACTAATCTGTTAGCATGGTTTCTAAACAGTTCTTGCTCATATTCTTTATCAGGTCCTGGTCTGTTACAGTAATATAGAGTGCAGTGCAACAAATGCTGTTTATCAGTGTCAAGGGAGGGGGGATTTACTGATGGCTACGTTTATCAGTTCTTTGGTTACTGCCCCTGGACCAGTCATAACTAAGTCCTGGCTGTACCAATAAAATGTTTCACCCTCCGGTCGCACTACAAAAGTATCCATTTGTTGCTGTGCTTCCATACCTTGCATAGTTGGAACTACGGCTATGCCAAATATCTGCATTAGGTCTCTGCCCAAGAGATTCACCGGGCATTTTGCAGAAACAACAATTTTGCTTTTCCGGGTCATCCCTGAAACTGGGTCAGTTATCGCTATGTTGTGGGAGAGTGGCTCCCGATACAGCTGTCCATTAGCTGCTTTCACTAATATGTAGTCAAGTGATTCTGAATTCTCTGGTAGTTTGGAAGGATGTATCAGGGTTCGTGAAGCCCCTGAGTCACACAGGAATTTAACTTCCCTCCCCTCTACCAGAAGTGTTACTTCCGGTTTTGTGTCTCCTAAGTAGAGCTCTAGGCTCAATAATGCTAAGTCCAACATTTCATTTTCTTCATTATCTGTGATTTCATGCACATCCTCTACCTCTTCTATCACATCCTCTACCCCTTCTATCACATTTGCACTTGTCTTTTCTTGTTTATTCTTATGCAGTGATTCTTGACTACCATATAGTCAGTCCTCACCCTCCTTGTCTTCTGTGGTTACCTTTTTATTTTGCCTGCAATCCCTTGCTAAATGTCCCTTTTTCCCGCATTTAAAACATTCACCCCTTTTCTTTCTCTCTTCAAAGTCTTCTAATCATTTATCAGATTGTTTGTTTCCCTGTGTATTTTTCTTACCCTTCTTCCCAGTTTGTACTACAAAAACTTCTGATCCATCTTCTACTGCAAATACTTGAGTTTTCTTTTTCTTTTTGCTATTAAAATGCCTTTCCTCATGGCTTGCATATTCAAGTAGTGACTGTAATCTACTTGTACAATGATCTACCATGTGCTTTGTAATAAAGCTGCTAATAGGTGCAATACTGCCTTTTAAAAATGTATTCTTTAATTGTTGCTCATATGGGGAATCATGTGTTTGGTCTTCAGGTACCTGCATTCCACAATGGTTATTAAAACATTCTAATAATCTGGCATAATATCTATCAACAGTTTCACCTTCTTGTTGTATGCGTTGATTAATGCAAGTCCAATCAGCCCTAGGCTTCCATTTCTCAGAGATCCGGTCTGTCAAACCTTTCACTCTGTTATCCAGTTCTGCCTTACTGTGTGGGAGTGGTCTAAGCTCTGCGTCACGGGGATTCCAGTTGCCACTGATCATGTGCCAATCTGGACCTACGATTTGTCTAACTACTTTCTCTACTTCCTCTCCATTTAAATGGTAACTTAACCTCATGCCCTGTAAGTCTTCTAAGAATTTTCTAAAATTAACTTTTGGATGGGGAATACCCTCTGTGACTTTCCGGATGTCTTCCGGTGTCCACGGTCTATATACTAGAAGAGTTGGGTCCTGTCCTGCCTGTGGATTTGGTACTTCTATGAGTGGACATATCTCTTCTTCACTCATAGCTTGTGAATTTTTATTCATTTCATACAACTCAATATCCCCTCTTAAGTTGCGTGCTCGAGACCTGGACTCAATAGGATCTCTGACAAACGGTTTTGGTTTCGCAGGAACAGCTGGGTATAGCGGAGGTGGATCAGCTTGCCACTCGCTTCATATTCTGGTAAGGGAAGCAGAGGGGGTGGAGGGGCTGTTGCTATTACCAAGTTATTGTCTTCTTTATCTAAGAACATTGCTTTTGAATTTTTAATCTTTTGTTCCCTACGGTTTGCTTCCTCAAGCCACCTGTGTGCCTGAGGAACTCCTAATTGTCGTTGCTTTTTTAGCTGACCTTTTGCATCTGTTTTAAGTTGCCTAACAAGTTTAATAAGTGAAGGTTTATCTATATTACCATCAAATTTGTATTTATTAACCCATTTTGTATAATACCTAACATTATCGGCATGCTGTAATTGCATGTATTTCGCGTCTTCGGTTAAGGGCAGGTCTCGGGAACTTTTTGTGCACCGATTTCCCATATTGCCTTAGCTAAGTTAGAAACTGTTACGTAACCCTTTTTATCACGTGGTACCACGATTTACACCCTTTCACAGTTTTATCTAGAATAACTGCCTACCTATTCTGTTTCCCTGATCTATGACAACACAGCATAAAAATTGTTTTTTTTTTTTGTCCCTGATCTGCACATGCAAATCTTCCCTGACAAAAACAACAATACTGTAACAAGTCCCTGATCTAAAACAGAAAAAAGGTAAATTCCTCCTTACCTGACCCTCCGTATCTTGATCCCACCGGAACGTTGACTCGTCCTCCAATCACAGATCAGAAACAGTGGCTGGCCTCTTTCGAACAACAATTCAGTCGGAGGTCTTTCAAAGCAGAAGAGCCGATGTGGCCACTTCTCCGTACGGATGCATGCCACCGGGCCCAATTCTGACCTGAGCCAGAGTGAGAGATATGTTTTCCGGTCCGAAGGACCAAACTGTCAATGGAAAAATATACTTTAAAAATGATCAATACACGGTAGGTTCAGGTTAAGGCACTTTAATCTTGCAGCAAGGAGACAAAAATGTGCTAATACAGAGTTTGTCTGACTAGAATCAGGAAATGCAAGCATTTTTATACATTTTCTAATAAGACATTGCCTACCAAGCTGACGTAGTAAATCACAAGTTTTAACATCATTATGTCATAGTGCTTGTTTATATTATTTTCTGCTTGTACTATCAATTTCTGTGAGAAACTTCCTAAGAAAAACAACGTGGCCTTGGCTACCACCGGTTAGATATATACAATGTTACCATTTAAGGTACTATGGCTAAGTCGAGCACAAAGCAAGTATAGATTGCAGTTCATTTATCCAACAGTCCTTTGTCTATGTTATCTCTAACTTCTGCAGCTGTGCATGTTCTCATACTTCGAACTGAGCTGATTGTTCAAAATCATTACATTACAGAATATAGCATTGTTCATTCATTTCTTCCTGACCTAGGAGATAATCACCTGCTTCTTAAGTACATTTCCAAAAGGCATAAACATGAATATTGCTGTGCTAGCAATTACTAGGTCAGAGGGCATCTTGCAAGTTTCAGAAAGCACACTGCAGTTTCAAAAGCATCTTTTAGTCTCATATGAAACTAAGCTGCATATAAAATAGTGCATATAAAATAGAATGAAAAACGTGTTAACTTATTTAGTTTCTAATTAGCATTAAGCACACACATTAATACATATTTTTTCTGACAATATACATGCCATTAATGTTGTCTAACAACTATATATGCAGTGTGTGCATAAAGTGAACAGGTAGCACACATGCATCTGGTGTAACAACTTGAGTGATGTTCTGTACCATTAGAAAGTCATGCATATTCCTCAGAAAGAATACCAAGGTATGAACAATAAGCTGTGTGATAGCACACTGTGACAAAGGTGGTACACTTCAGTTACACATCACCTGAACATGTGTAGGGAGGTATGTGGAGAAGAGGGCATTGTACTCAGTTACTGGTGTGATGAAGGATGGGAACCATGACTTTAATATGTCTTCTGATGTGCATGTCCTTCACATACCCATTACTTGTGTTACAGTCAAGAAAGTAGTCCGCACTGTGACCACATGCTGGCAGATGTATCACTTACCTTCTACCCCTGGATACAGGTCACATACCTATTGGTCTGATTATAGTGTGTGATGTCCACATTATACTAGGGTGTTGTGTCTGTTTCCTGATGCAACACATCCCTCCATGTGTCTCACCAATAGAAGTGTGGTCATGGCTGTAGCAGCAGTCTCTGGTATGTGGTGATGCTGTGTGAATTACACTAATATCACAGTTTGAGTCAATGATTGCCCACAAGCTGTAGTCCCTCAGGCAGCTGTTTGGACATGGCATGTGTATGTTATCTGTGATGTCCATCACTTAACTAAGGGGCAGACAAAAGATTAGAAGATATCCGTGATGTACTGCCCTGATCACTGGACCTGAGATATATGCCACACCATACATTTCAACATAGTGAGATGCTACTTATGTCATACATTGGTCTTACCATTTGGTGATACAGTGTTTAAGGCCACATGTGACAGTGCTGATTGAATACCACAGTATGAATTTTTGTCAAATGCCTTCACCTGTTTAAGTTCCACAATATGATACTGTTGTCATCATGCATGCCCTCAATGACCTCTTTGAGGACATCTATCAGATGTAATGGACCTGATGTAGCAGTAACAACTCACACAGGTCTGATGCATACACCTGGAATATTACATATACATGCAGAAGAGGCCCAAGATGAAATTTTGGTCAACCTTACAGTCGAGAGTCAAGATGTCTCTGTACATGCATGCATCAAGTTCTGTCTCCTCAATGCAGGTGGATGCATGTTGATGTACACCCTTGTATGGAAACATAGTCCTTGTGGAAGGTGTGTTAAACTGTGTAGTCCACCGTATCAGGAAGGAAAATGTGCTGGGTCACACCATAGGTGATCTGTGATGTTGTCACAGCACATTGATTCCACGTGATACACCTGGAGGAAGGTAAAGACAGTGCATACTGCCTAGTGTGTTCTGGCCTAGGGTTTTGACACAATCACACATGCACGTATCATTGATAAAATCTCCAAGCTGGGGATTAAACCTTACATCAGGTGATGGGTGAACAAATGGCTCACTGACAGAACACATCATGTGACAGTTGGTGAATCAACCTGTACCAGTAGAGCTGTGAATATTGGCAAACCCCAGGGATCTGTGCTTGGCCCTTCACTGTTGGAACTGTACTTCTTGACAGTTCAGGCTAAAGTATATGGCCTTAACTTACCAAGTTTGCTGACTCCTGCATATACACACAATCATTGAGTCCTCCAATGGTGATAACATAGTACAGGAAGAGCTAACACACAACTGAATGGTAACAAAGGCACACAATCTAAAAATAAATGCAGAAATGTATGTTTGTAATGCTGACTGCCTGAAAAGTGGAGTTCGATGTTAATCACAGTTGACAACAGTTCTGCTATGCAGAAACCCAGTGATACAAGCACTGGGAACACATTTAGATAGCAATCTGAACTTTGGCCATCAAGTGTCCACTTTGCTATTGAAAGCCTATGTCGTGCACATCATAAGTCACACCATCATATTGACATCTTAGGTTTGTACAACAGCACTGTAGTCAAACCTCATTACAGCACTAAAAGAGTATAATGATTTTTTTTACATGCACCTCACCAGACACATGTAGCAGCTGGAGACACCACGGGGCTTTCTTAGTAAGATAACACAGAACCTACATACCATACCATGATGTATGTGGATAGATTAAAAGCCATTTCACTGAAAACTTTATTGTATAGAATGACATGACTTCTGGTTGGCCCCCAGGCCAGTTTCTGACCTTGCCCTAGTGAAAGTACTGCAAATCCAAAAATCTAATATAGCTCATGACATCAGCTTTGTCTGTTGAGGACAAGATAACAGTGTCCCACATTCTGGTGTAAGTTCTCTCTGTAATGTCAAGCAATAGCATGCACACACACACACACACACACACACACACACACACACACACACACACACACACACACACAGCCCACTTGACTGCAATAAGAATATAACCTCTACTTATCTAAGTATAGATACTAAGGAACACAGTACTTAACACAAATACCACAGTAAAAGTCTGACTTGGAGTGTGTCAGACACATTATAGTTGATGACAGCAGTGTCTGTTGAGGACAAGATAACAGTGTCCCACATGCTGGTGTAAAATGACCTCTGTAATGTCAATCAACAGCTCACACACGCTCACACGGTTGACTGCAGTAAGAGTACAACCCCTACCTATCTAAGTACACAGACTACAGAACACAGTACTTAAAGCAAATGTCACAGCTCAAGTCTGGTTTATATGGGAGTGCAGGTGAACTCATAGTAGATGACATCAGCAGGCCATGTGGGAGACAAGAGGTTGAGAGGCCAGTATAAAATGGAGGTGTAGGCATGAGCAATTATCAAAATACTGTCATTGCATAGCAGTGGAAAAGTAACTGTAGGATGCATACATCTATCCAGACACCTACATACACTCACCCAGTTAACTGCAGAGAGAACAGAACCCCTACCTATCTAAGGTACACAGACTACAAAACACAGTGCTTAATGCAAGCGTCACAGCTCAAATCTGATTTATACAGGAGTACAGGTGAACTTATAGTGGATAACATTAGCAGGCTATGTGGGAGACAAGAAGTTGGGAAGCCTGCATGAAATAGATGTGTAGACATGAGTAACTATCAAAATACTGTCATTGTATGGCAGTGGAGAAGTAACTGTAGGATACATACATCTGCTCTGCTGTCTAGACCCACACATACACACTCATATACACACACACCTACCCACCCACCCAATGGACTTCAATGGGAACAGAACCCCTACCTAACAACACAGAGCACAGAACACATTACTTAATGCAAGCAGCACAGCTCAAGTCTGATTTATACAGCAGTGCAGGTGAACTTATAGTAGATGATATCAACAGTCCATACACTATTAGAATCTCCTTGTGTTCTGACTGAAGAGTGCTTCTCAAACAATCTGGAAATATATCGCTAATAAGTATATTTCTTGGCACTTTAACTTTTCATAGTTCTGCATTGTCTTAATTTTTGCCTGACTGAATTATTTTATATATTTGTTGACATTGTTTGCTGTTTTCTGATCTGTTCTATAACTGCCCCCCCCCCCCATTCCTGTGGTGGTGTTAAGGTTAAAACTGGTCTAACAGCTTTTGTGTTATCTGATTGTTTCAAGGCTTGCTGATTTAAAAATAGTCCCTGTTTGTAAATTCCTTCATACACTGTTAGAATCTCATTGTGTTCTGACTGAAGAGTGCTTCTCAAACAATCTGAAAATATACTGTTAATAAGTATATTTCTTAGCACTTTAACTTTTCAGAGTTCTGCATTGTCTTAATTTTTGCCTGACTGAATTATTTTATATATTTGCTGACATTGCTTGCTGTTTTCTGATCTGTTCCGAAACTAGTTTGATCTGGGACACTCCTCCCAGTCTAGTGTTCATTCTACCTGATGCAGAGAGAACATTTGAGAAGGCCAACTCACTTAGGTTCTTAACCTTGAATTATCTTCTACTCCTTCCTCCCTTTGCACTTTACGAACAAAAAGATCTCCTTGTGTTCTGACTGAGTGTGCTTCTCAGCTGATAAGTATATTTTTGGCACTTTTTAACTGTTCAGAGTTGAATAAAGCAACTATTGAATTTAGTTCAGAATAGTTAATAAATTGCATTTATTTAAACTGTATTTGCTTTAATACTGCTACACACTCAAGTGTGCTAGCTTGCACTGCACTTGATTTGTTTTTAGTGCTATTTTAGCTGTTTTCTGGAAGAAAATTCTAAGCATGTTTCCTGCCTTTCCTGTAACTAGTCTAGTCCAGATATAGATTTGCTGTATCCAGGACTGTTGGTAAGCTTATGAGCCCCCCAAGCCTTTCTGTGTTGGAGGGAAGCCTTCTGGCTTATCATTGGGAGTGGTAAACACTAGGTAGTCTATCTACCACAAGAGAAGTGGTTTCTGGCCCAGAAATTGTAGTTTATTGGCCATTTGGGCAGTTTTTTTTCATCTCTTTCAACTTTCTGGTTTAAAAGCTCATGTTTGTGCTTTTCCCGCCTTTCCTGTAACTAGTCTAGTCCAGATACAGATTTGCTGTCTCCAGGACTGTTTGTAAGCTTCTGAGTGGTGCCAAAGTCTGCTCTTCAATTTTTCCTCGTGCTCTGCTAGTTCTCTCTTCTCCTGCACTTTTACTACCTTATTAGTTTAGCATTCTACCAGACTTCTTGTAGCAATTATTATAGCACACAAAAGTGCGACCAGCACTAAACATTCTACAAGGAAACAGCTCCAGTACTTATTATTAATTCCCACCCCTCCAGGCATGTCTAAAGGTCAGTTCCCTGTGCTTTCTCATATTAACCTGTTGAACTTGGGCATCCTGAGGCAATGTCTGCCTCGTGTACACTGACAATCCTCTCCTCTTACCTCCCAAAATTCAGACTTGTGAGAGATGCACTTATATATCCAAATTGGAAGCCACGCACTCTCCATCCAAGACTGGAATAACTGGTCAAGAGGAGAAGGTCAACACTTGCACCACACCATATGGAACACATAGGCCTCCAGAACACATACCAGCACTGCCTTCACATAAGAACACAAACCATACACCCACCTTCGCTGAGGCTTTCAATAAAAATCTACGCAAACAGTAGAGACCTCCAAGGCAGAAATGCATTTGAACACCACAACACAACACTAATCATGAGATACATAACTCTCCTAAACAATGTGCCATGCAACCAAAGCCCCTAAGGCAAAACAGCATGCCCAACACACTAGTCACAGGTGACTCGATAGTGAGGCACACTGATGTCCCACTCAGTAGGTTGAATAAGGAAAAAGTAACAGCTGCCTGTCAGGTGCCAGGATCCCCCACATAACGCATGCACTCAGGTCCCTCAACAACAGGTACAAATATGACTCTGTCATTGTACATGTGGGTGTGAATGACCTAAGATGTACCTCCATAGACTACATAAAAAGAGACATGGAGGAGCTTTCAGATTATGTAGCCCAGGTGGGTACGACCCTAGCCCTGAGCATCATCCTACCATCACCCAGAATGATACCACAGTACAAGCATAACATGAGTGATTTCAACAATTGGCTAAGTTTCTGGTGTCATTCAAAGGGGGTCCAGTATCTGTCTGCCTGGGATGACATGATTGACAGACCTCGATGCTTTGCCAGAGATGGCCTACATCTGTCACCCCTGGGCTTCCTGATACTGGCCATGCTCTTGCCAACCCTATAGTGCCTTTTTTTAGGTGGTGTTCCAAAAAACAAATGACCACCTTAGGAACTACAAACAAATGTAATCTGAAGGTCATGCTGCTCGATGCTAGAAGTCTAAATCTCAAAATGCACTTGCTCAAAGCACTGCTTAAAATGGAGAACATTGACATTTATGCTGTAACAGAGACCTGGTTCAAGGCAGCAGAAAGCACCCCTGCACTACCAGGCTGTAACTCATTACACACCTTTCGGCCCCAGAACTTGTACCAAAGCTCCAAAGGCAGTGGTGTTTCCATATTCATAAAGAATGCACACATCTGCAGACTGGTAGCTCAACGTAACGCATCTGAGATACTTCAGGTGCAGCTAACATTGGTTAAGACAGCAATTCAGGTCATAGCCTGCTATAAGTCCCCAACCATGTTCCAAGACTCAAACTCCACATTCCTAAGTACCCTGGAAATATTAGGGTCCAACCTAACACTCTCATACTGGGTGACTTCAACTACCCCTCCATTAACTGGGAAAACCACTCAAGTACCAATACACTTGCCCAATGCTTTCTAGAATTCATTAATTCAAATGCCCTGTACCAGCTCGTTTTTACCCCCACTAGAGGTAGCAACATCATCAACCTGGTCATTACTAACATGGGCGACCATTGCTCTACACCAATAGTCAACTACTCCCTGGTTAGATCTGACCACAAACTAATCACCTTGAAAATCCACATCACTCCCACCCCCAACCCCCGCAAAGGTAACCACCATGAAAAACTTTTCCAAAGCTAACTTTGGGCTCCAAAAAACAGAGGTGCCTAACTTCAAGGCACCCATTTAAATGGAAAATAGTTGTATGACCACCAAATCATACACCAATGCACTGTATGAACATGTACACAAATGCATGGATCTCACCATACCCAAGAGAACCATGATGCTCTCCTCAACAAAAAGGAAGCCAATCTGGTGGTCCCCTTCCATAAACAAACTCTACAACAGAAGGAGGAAACTGATGCGGAATAAAGTGAAGTCCCAAGACTGGAAAAACTCCCTTATCAGCCTCAACAAAAGGTTGAGTTCCCTCATCAAATCCTCTAAAGCTAGCTATGAAAACAGAATTCCAGCAGATAGTAAAGACAACCACAAGGCCTTCTATAGTTATGCAAAGAATCTCCATGGCAATACCCAGATTTGCTCTGAGCTACTGCACAATGGCACCTCCTACACCGAGCCAACAGATATTGCCAATATACTGGCCGACAGGTTCAGTGCCAACTTTACCCCTCTCTCCCCCCTCAAAGGACCAATCACAATACCAATACCAGTAGATTGCCATGCACCCAGTATTACTGCTGCACAGGATAAAACAGCACTGTCCAATGCCAAGAATACACCTTCTATGGGACTGACAATATCCCTGGCTGTGTTCTACATGAACTACAGAGTGAACTGGCACCTCACCTGTACAGTCACAGCCTCACCTCAGGCTTTGTCCCTACCAAATGGCGCACTGCTGCAGTCATCCCTCACCACAAGGGAGGAACAACTACAGACCCTGGGAACTATCGCCCCACTAGCCTGATGAGTGTGATATGCAAAGCTATGGAACACATCATCATGGACCTAATAAATAAGGTATAGGGAATCTCCAAACTCTGGATCCTACACAAGTTGGTTTTGTGAAGGGTAGATCATGTCTGCTCAACTTGGTCGACTTCTTTGAGTCAGTCACCAGAGCTGTAGATGAAGGCAAGGTAGTTCATAAAGCCTACCTTGATCTGGCCAAGGCCTTTGATACCATTTCCCACTCAGAAATCAATGAAAAACTCACTAAGCTAGGCGTCAACCTCTATATCACTAGGTGTGTTTCAAACTGGCTCACAGATAGAACCCACAGTGTGAATGTAGCCTGCTCCAAGTCAGACTGTCAAGCAGTCACAAGTGGAGTCCCACAGAGTTCGGTCCTGGGTCCTCTCCTGTTTGGTATCTACTTCTCTGAAGTCCAGGCCAACACGAAGGGACTCTGGCTGACAAAGTTCACAGATGATTGCAAGTTGAGAGTTATTATTAACTCTCCAAGTGATGTTGACATCCTACAGAAAGGACTCAGTGAGACCAACAACTGGTGCCAGAACCATGGCCTTAAGCTCAATGCCAAGGCTGTCAGTAAAAATACTTCACATCCTCAACAAACCAAATGCACAACGCATAAACCCACATACACAGAGGTACTCATTAGAAGCTTACCAAAAGAGCAGAGACCTTATAAATGCAAACCTTCTGCACACTTGACAGTCCCAACTGAACCCAGTACACAGAAACACAAACATATCAATGTCTCACCCCTTAAGTTCTTAAGGCAAAACATTGCAGAACCAATGTCTTGGTCATAGACAAATCCATAGTGAAACACATAGATGTCTCCCACACCAGGCTGTACAAGGAGAAAGTCACGATCAGCTGTCTGTCAGGTGCCAGAATCCTCAAATTCACGCACACACTCAAGTCTCTCAACAACAACCACAGTTACACCTCTGTTGTACTCCATGTTGGAGTAAATGACATGAGCTGTACCTCACTTGACTATAAGCAGAGAGCTATCACTGACCTCTCAGATTATGCGTCCCAGACAGGTATGTCCATAGCCCTAAGCAGCATTCTATCTTCATCCAGGATGATATCTCAATACAAACAAAAGAATTGTTAACTTCAACAATTAGCTTAGCTACTGGTGTCACTCCAGGGGATCCAGTAGTTGTCAGGCTGGGATGACATGATCAACAGACCACGCTGCTTTGCCAGGGATGGTCTTCATCTGTCACCTCCTGCCTTTTGGTTACTGGCCAAGGTACTTGCCTCCCCAGAGTGACTTTTTTAGGCAATGTCATAAGAACAAATTTCCTGACAAACATATCCTCAAAAGACAAACTCAAGCCACACAAACAAACCAAAGTATGACTTACTTCACAAACACATACACAGGTACCGACTCCACACTATAGTTGGTTTGAGACACACTTTTAATGCTGAGCAGTTGTATAAACCTCCACAAATAATTCCAAACACAAAATACAACAGTAAACGTTAAGCGCTTTTCATCTAGATGTTACCCGGACTTCTTCAGAATGCTATCTAAGTTAAAAAACCTGATTAAAAAGCCCTCGTCAACTGAGAAATCAAATGGACGTTATTGCTTACATTCAGTTTGTTTAAACACACACACACACACACACACACACACACACACACACACACACACTCACACACACACATTTTTCCAATACTTTCTTCCCCTAAAAAAATACATCAATATCATTTCACTCTTATAATAGTTTGTGAATTATTGAAATAGATAAAATAAAATAAAATCACCGAAATATAGAAACTGCTCAAGAAAGGGGGATTCAAAGATGGCTGACATTCTGTGAACACTGCAAATCTACAGCTCTTCATATATCCTGAGGAAAACTTAACCCTGAAGCTATACTACGAACTATTTAACAACAATTTTTAGATAAAATAAATCTACTCCATTCAAGTATCTTTCGAGAGGTGAATGAACCTGGGGAAATTATAGAATTTAACAGGATTATAACTGATTGACGGTCTCTGAAGAGAGTTTCAAACAAAAGAACTGTCTGTTCAGCAAACTTGGCCTATCTACTATCAAGCTATAGTAAATTGCAGTACTGATTTATAATGTCAAAAGAAGACAAAAACATGGATACAACAACAACAAAAACCAAACTGTCAGAACTTCAATCACCAGAAAAAGATTTAACTTCGAAAAGGCAGAAAATTACAAAACAACAGGAATATCTAAAGCCAGGAAACAAAAATAAACCAGAGCAATTGGCGAACATGGAAGATATCAAAACTGCTTTGTTACCTATTCAAGAAGCTTTGAAAGAGCTATCTAACCAAGTACAATCCTTTGGCATTTCCTGTACTCAAATCCTTGAAAGAATGGATAAAACTGAAGCTAGAATATCTGAGAATGAAGACAAAATAACATTGCTTGCCAAAAAAGCTGACACACATGATCTAGATATTCATTCTTTGCAAGCTAAAATTGTGGATCTGGAGGCAAGATCCAGGAGAAATAACATAATTATCAGAGGGATACCGGAAACTATTCAATACAATGATTTAATTTCATCCATCACACAAATATTTATAACGCTATTCAATGACTCTGGTATGGCTAAACAAATAATAATAGAGAGAGCCCATAGAGCTTTGAGGGAATCGCAGGCTTTGAATATACCTAGACCAGTGTATGTTAAAATTCTCAATTACCAAGATGTAAACAAAATAATAGTAACTGTAAAAAAGAATGAAGGCTTGATTATGTGGAACAATAATAAAGTTTCTTTGGCTCAGGACTTGCCTCTGCAAATAAGACAAGCCAGAAAAGCATTATCTTCATACTGCAAGTTTCTCATTGAAAAACAAATAAAATTTCAAATGAAGTATCCTAACATACTAATATTTACAGTTGATGGCTCCAAATACTCTGTTTCAACAAAAAAAGAAGCAAAATCTACCGTTTTGAAGATTTACAAGTCTCTGCCTGCTTCAGAAAGTTAATTTGGCCCTCTGTTGCAACTGGCATAACACCAGAGGTCAGATTTATCTTTTGCTGCAACTCGAGGCTTCTTAGTTCTTTTTTCTAGGTTTTCGTGCACCAGGCCTCTTGTTAATCAGATAAGAACCTTCTTTTACAGCTCCTGGTCGTTTGCAAGGCATTTCTGAGGTTTTATAGCCTTCACGAACTGTATTTTCCCACAAAGAAACAGGAAATGCTTTTCCTGCTGCTAACGGTCCGGTTTTGATGTGGCGCATCCGGAAGTCCGTCCGTTTAAAGGATTCCCCATCAGGAAGTCGGAGGCAGGTTTCCAGGGTTGGAGATCTGAAAAAATCTGTCCAAGAAAGAAAAATGTAAATTGAACTGTAATAATATTTTTTAACATTATAAGCACATAAAAACGTTTTGAGTTAACCCAAATCATACATTTAATCTTTGCAAATATATATAGTTGCATAGGAAACACGAAGCATATATAAGAGTAATCAGACCATGTACATACCTGAAAGTTAATAGTGGGAGGGTTTGATCTGTTATTAGGTTAACTTTAAATTAGGTTGTTAACACATACAATATAGAATGTCTTTTTAGGTATATAATCTGGTTTACTGAGTCCCTGAATAGAAACGACTTACATATAACTAATTAATATACTGGGATTACTGATAAATATGGTTGCTATATTACTATGGGTCATGTAACTACATAACTACGACAGTCAATAAATCGAAGGTCAAACCCTCACACTATTTATTGATATTAGTTGTTTCAGGTTAAATCTGGAAATGTCTAAACAACGAAGGTTCCAATTATGATAGTGAAGTGGTTATTTATTCTTTTTCTGAGTGATAGAAGACAAGGTAGACTGATTACAGGTTGACTACAGTATTTTATATCACTGGTTAGTGTCTCATATCTGAGTTCTTTAGGTTTAAATATAGATTTATATATAATCTCGAGCATTGTTACTTATATATTATATAAACCTATCAGTTTTATTACTCTAAGATTATTCTTAGTGAGACACAACAAATTATTAACATTAAAGTAGACATTTGAGATTAAATGGAGTGGAATGATAATACTTAAATATGTTGTTATGACCTTTTTTCCTTGACATATTCATGTAAACAGAACAAGAGATGTAGATGATTAGCAGTGTTTAATAGGGAATGTATAGGTTAGGCTTTGTAGACTTAGTTGTAGTATATATAGGTTCTTTACATGTTATATATGTTACATATTTTAATTTGAAGAATACATATTTGTCAATGTTATTAACCCGTACAATGCTTAGTAATCTGAAAAACCTATATATGTCCTGGTCCAGGGGTATAGTGGGTAGGCACTGGTATGGGACGGGATTTCAAGAATGCTTCCATAGTATATACATATTGAAAATATATTCGAATTTATCATATTTTGTCCAATTTAAAGTACACTTAAGTAAATTAAAGATTTTAATATGTGGGAAATAGACTCATGGAACACTAAAGGGCTCCAGAACTTGAAAAAGAGGAAACTATTTCTTCATTTATTTCTGCAAGCTAAGGCATGCTTTATTTTACTTCAAGAAACCCATTTGACCAATGATCAGTGGGCAGTTATTAAAGAAAGAAAATGGATTAGAGTGGTTATAGCCTCGGAAGGTAAAACTAATAGTGCGGGGGTTGCGATAGTTATAAAAAAACAATATCAAGAAAAAATTCTAGACTCTAAAATAGATAAAGAGGGGAGATGGTGCTACGTGATTCTGTCTTCTACCCTTTATGATAAACCTATTTTACTTCTTAATGTATATGCACCATGTAATAATCAACAGTCTTTCATAACATCACTTTATCCCATTTTAAATCAATATAACAACTATTATATAATCATAGGAGGTGACTGGAATGCCTATCAAGATCCTAAACTAGATAAATTAAGTTCACACAGGTCATTTAATATTCAAGCAGTAATAGGATTAAGTGAACTTAAAGTTGACTTTAAACTATATGATCCTCTTAAATATGCAGATAATCAGCTTAACACAAATAATTTCACATTCTATTCAACTTGTCATAAAATGTGGTCTAGAATAGATTTTTTTCTTGATTTCAGAAATACTAATTAATTTAGATCCCTTTGTATCTATACAAGCTAGTTACTTATCAGATCATTCTAAAATTACATTAAGTTTTGCTAAAGACTTTAGAAATAGTTTGCCACACAGGGGTTACAATTGGTCTCTAAATCCAAATTTATTAAATAAAGAAGATATAATCCAGGAAATTCAGGTTATGTTCAATCTCCTATTAGTTAATTTATCTAAACAGCAACATACACCTGATATTGAATGGGTGACAACTAAAGCACAAATAAGAGGGATTTTTCTTCAAAAAGCTATGTGCTATAAAAGAATACAAACTAGAGATGTGCAAAGAATGGAGGCTAAAATTAAGACATTAGATCAGGATTTAATTCGGAATTATAACAGACAAACAGAAACGGAACTATTAAAATGTCAAAAAGATCTTTTTTTTTATCCAAAATAGCAGGTTGTCATTCCATGAACATAAAATGTTGGCAAGATATGCTAACCATATTCAAACGCCATCAAGGGCATTAGCTCGAATCATTAACCAATCGGAAATACCTTCTCAAATTCCTGAAATACAGTTCAAGAATAAAAGATATACAAAATCCGAAGATATTATGAATACCTTTGAATTGATATATTCTCAAATTTATGGCGATCAACATGAATCACTTACAAATAGGACTAATAATTATTTTTTGCAAAAAATTATTTTTCTGAAAATAGGTGATAACTCTCAGGTAGATTTAATTAAACCAATTTCCAATGAAGAAATAATATATACAATCAAACAATTGAAATCCCATAAAGCACCAGGACCCGATGGTTTGACTGCAGAATTTTATAAAACTTTCAGTGATATTTTTGGTAAAATATTTCCACATATATTTAATTATATAATTAATAATAAAATTAATGACTCTCATTTTAATGCATCCAGAACAATTTTTATACCTAAAGAAAATTCAGATCTTCAAAACCCGGATAATTATAGGCCTATCTCACTTTTAAATATTGATATGAAAATTCTGACCTCTATTTAGACTGAAGAAGGTAATGGATTTAATAATATCTAATGAACAAGCCGGATTTTTAAATGCCAGACAAAATACTGAAAATACTTTAACACTTCATATATTAATCTCTTATGCCAGTCAAAGGAATTTAAATATTTACGCACTTATAATTGATGCACAAAAAGCTTTTGATAGAGTTAATTTAAAATTTCTGTTTGATATTTTACCATATTTCAATATACCTCAAGACTTTATTCTAATGTTACAAATATATAATAAGCCTTATACAACTTTATATATTAATAACAACTTTTCTAAAAGAATACAAATTAAAAACGGAACTCATCAGGGCTGTCCTCTATCTCCTATATTATTCAATTTATACCTAGAACCATTATTTTTACACATTAAACAAAATATATACCACAATGCCCCAATAATTTATGGTACTAAAATATCTATGGCTGCCTTTGCTGATGACCTTAATATTTATTGTACAACACCAGTTTCAGACACCAAAAAAATATTAAAAGCTGTGGATGACTTAACAGAGATATCCAACTACAAAATAAAGCTTAAAAAAAACAATTTATTCCCTTTAAAAACGCCAAAACCCTTTTCACTTTTACCACTGGTAGGACAAGTAAAATCTGAAGATAAAATAAAATATTTGGGTATTATCTTTTCCACAGATAATAAAGATTTTTATATCAATAATGTTAAGCTGCTTTGGGATCATATATTATCGGACTTAAGAAGATGGAATAATTTGAAATTACCATCAATGGCAAAGGTTTCAATTATTAAAATGAATGTACTACCCAGATTACTATACATCTTTAGAGCTACACAAGTTTTAATCCCTAAGAAATTCTTTAAACAAATTCATACGGAATCGGCTAAATTTATATGGGTACCTAGGAAAACTAGAATATCATACAATAAATTGATGACTCCGAAAAATAAAGGAGGGCTAGATTTACCTAATTTTGAAATATACTATTTAATAATAAATTCTAATAGAATTTTAAGAATTGCTAATTATGAGATATCTAGTAATAAATGGTCACCTAAGTGGTTGGTTTTGAATTACAAACATGTTGTAAGTTTGAAAATCCTAAATCATTACCTTTTTAAGTAAAGACACGTTTAAATCATATGCTATAATGGAACACATTAAAGTATATATAATATCGATACAAAACCTTTTTTCAATCATTAAATCTCATTCAACATATGATGACTTTTCAACCCTTTCATAAGAACCCGAACTTGAAAATCAATAATCAATTAATAGATCTTAAAAAATTTCCACTTATAGTTAATTTAACTTTACTTGATATGTACCCATATCTCAATTTTTCAACACATGAAATATTACAGGTGATGAATCTCCCTAAATCTTATTTAATCACACTGAGACAGTTAAAGGATCTTTCCATAAGTTACTTCAGAGACTTTAAAATTAATGATGATGCTTTAACTAAATGTTCAAATGTATGGCAAACTCTTCTACAGGATATCAAATTTATAACTTCTACAAGTAAACTGCTAAAAGATTTGAAATACCAAAATCAAATACTCTTGTCAAAATACTGGAAAGAAGAAATACCATTGATAGAAGAAAATAAAATATTAAAAGCAATTAACTTAACAATAAAATCAATTTCTCTTCAAAAGTTAACATTTACCCAACTGATGATACTTAATAATGCCTACTACACACGTCTTAGCTTGCATAAATGCAACTCTAAAAACTCTCCTAAATGTCCATAATGTAAAAACCAAACGGCTGACCTCTTACACATGTTCTGGAGCTGTAAATGTGTATATAAACTTTGGAACTCTTTAAAAATTCAACTACAAAAGATGGGTTACCAAAATTCTACACTTTCTTGGGAATTTATGATCTTACATATCCCTCCTAATAATTTGGATAGATCACAAATGACCACACTTATGAATATATTTTTGTTAATGAAACTTTATATAGCTACAGATTGGTTGAATCCATCCCAAATTTCATGGGACAACTTTAAAAGTTTAGCGATGAAACATATATTAGCCAACAAATTATTATGAAGGATCATAGAAAAAATATAAATAATCCGAAAATATGGGAGCAAATTTTTAATATTATATTGGCTTAATGTCCCTAATCCAGTTTAACCCCTGGACATATATACCTTAAAATGAAAGTTAGTAGTAATAAGCCATTACAATGATATTAGACCTGTGGATAATCTCTCTCAGATATTCCTTTTTTTTTTTTTCTTTATTGATTTTGGTTAACCGATGGAAGCATTCATGTAAATAGTGTATATATATTTTAGTATTGTTGTTAGAAGTATTATTTGGGAACTTTTTGTTTTTCTTTTTTCTGTAATGTTGTATGAACAATTGGTAAAACAATAAAGATTTATTATTGAAAAAAAAAAGAAACTGCTCAAGAAAGAATGTAACTAAATAAAACACTGGCATACGCCAAACTGCAAGTCGACCTTAGCGGCTGGAAAACATCCTAAAACATACATTTCCATTTTATAACAAATGAATATCAAAAACTCCAATGTATTAGTTAATGTAATAAACTCCAATATTACCTCAAACTATGTTGACACCACAGCAAGTTAACCGTTACAGTATGCAAAAACCTACTGTTCCGATTATACAAATACCTACTAATGCGTAGATTTGTTGATTCCATATAACTAACAACCAAGCATTTTTAAACCACTACAACACATTACTGCCGTGTAGCACAATAGGAAAAGCAACATAATAAAGTTAACAAGGGTCTCATATCACTCCTGCAGCTAGTTGTTTAAATAAAGAAACCATGTATGTACCAAACAGCACCATCAGGAACCTATGTTGTCTGGGCTGTTAAATCCAAGCATGGGTACTTCCTTAATTCATACACCTTGACAGAAATTATTAACAAATGGTAGTAAATGTTTGGTAAAACTATCTTAACTTTAATTCATAGCTTTAAACCAAACAATCTTAACAAGGTTATGTAACACTTATTAAGTTTCATCACCCTATACCTACTTGAGTAAAAATAAATAAATATCGATTATACAGAAATAATGCTGTAAAATATGTTTTGTTTTTTATATTCCCTAACTCACCTTAATAAACTTTTTAATTTTAATACACTTGTTATAGAGTAGGTTTCATTTAAACTCGGGTAGTTACAGGCGTCAAGTCTAAGCTGCCAACACAACTCACTTTTCTTCAAGCAATAACTTAACTACATTCTCTTCAGCTAACCTTTTGATGTCTTGTGCTGCTATTTGTGTTATCACTTTAAAGTTGAAATAATGATCCTGGTTAGTTTCGCAATGTCTAGCTAAGGCATTATCCATTTTATGCCTCTGGATAGCATAATTATGTTCATATATCCTTTCTCGTAATTTACGATTAGTTTTGCCGATGTAGAAAGCCGTACATCCTTGGCACTGTGCCAAATAAACTACCAATTTACTATTACAGTTGAACTTGTCTTTAACATAATAAGTGTTATTCCTGATCCAAAATCTATTTCCTACATCAATAAATCTACAATAACGACATGCATCACATCTGTACATGCCCGCATTCATCTTTATTGGCTTAGATGGTAATTCCAATAAGCTTTTTAAATTCAGGTCCCTCCTATAGGTAATATTAGGGTGATCCCCTATTTTATTAAAACTTTCCCTATCCATAGACATTATGGGCCAAAATTTCCTAATTATTTTTTGCATTTCTTCCGCTATTGGACTGAATGTAATTATTAATGTAAGCGAGTAGGTGTTTGTGTGATTACTCCTTAAACCAGTGTTACTTAATTCAATGTTTCCTTCCTGTTGGATAAATGTTTCTACAATTAGTAACTCACTTACATAGTGTTTAATTAAAATAGGTTTATAAGTACCCTCATTTCTTTTCAACTGTACTTCGTTAATCACCTTATATAAAAGACTATTAGGATAACGCCTGTGCAAAAACATGTTTCTCAACTTTTCGCATTCTTCTTTGAAATCATCTTCAAGGGTAGTCATCCTTGCAGCTCTTACTAGCTGTCCCTTCACCACTGACTTTTTCTGGTGTAAGGGATGGGAACTAGTATAGTGCAAAAATGAGTTTGAATAGGTGGTTTTCCTATAAATCCTAGCTATGTATCTTTGTTCCATAGTGTTCTTCTCAAGTTCCACATCCAAGTAGTGGATTTTATGTTCCTGGAATTCCATGGTGAATCTCAAAAACATAACTGTATTGTTAAAAAAATCCACCATTTTTTTGGCTATTTGGAAATCACCATCCACTATTAGGAAGATGTCATCCAAAAATCTTGTGTAGAACACTATTCTTTCCATCCACATACTGTTGAAAACAAAATTGTTTTCCCAGTATGCCATCACCAGGTTCCAAATAAACTACCAATTTACTATTACAGTTGAACTTGTCTTTAACATAATAAGTGTTATTCCTGATCCAAAATCTATTTCCTACATCCACAAGGGGAACCCATAGCAACCCCAATATTTTGGAGATAGAACTTATTATCAAAGGTAATAAAGTTGTTATTTAAAATAATACCCAAAAGTTCCTCCACTAGTCTCAAATCATTGTCAGTTGCACCCTTAGATCTAATAAAGTCTAGCACCCATTCAATACTCATATCTTGTGGGATAGATGAATAAAGGTCGCAGACATCAACTGTAAGGAAATTCAGGTCTTCCCTAAACTCTATAGTGTTGATTTTTTCTAGGAAGGACTACGAATCCTTACAAATTTGTTTTTCTTTGTTCACAATTTTTTTTAAGTATTGTGTCTACGACCTTTGCACAAGGGTATGTGATAAATTGCCTTGCATCCACCAATGCTCTCATTGGTGGATCCTGGGTCCCCTTGTGGATTTTAGGTATTCCGAATACATGGGGTAGTCTAGGTGATAATATTGTGAGGTAGTTACTGAGCTGAACATCTATTGTACCATCTATAATCAAGTCGTTGATGAGCATTCTAATCCTATTGTATGCGATGTTCAGTTCATTCAAACTTACTACCTCATATGTGTCTTTTTCTAAAAGTTCTAACATTTTCTTTACATAATCTCAGAGTTCATCACCACCAGCCACCCCCCTTATCCGGTTTCATCAACCGTATGGCAAGGCTGCGGAAAGATGCTAGTAAAACTCTTTCTTCCACAGACACATTATGTTCCTTAGAATTCCTTTTCTTATTATTGTTTTTTACCAAAGGTTCCCTAAGTTCATGTTCACATAATAATTCAAACATATTAATCAATGTATTTACTGGTGGATTAAAGGTACTGGTAACCTTAAATTCATCTTGCCTGAATGTTGAATTACCCAGCAACACAACCAAATTTAACGTCCGTATGAATAACTTAAAGTCAATCAACAAGTCAGCCAAATTATACTTGTTTGTTGGCACAGATGTCAAGCCCTTAGAAAAAAGTTCAACAAGGTCACTGTCAATGTCATACTCTGTGTAGTTGTAGATGTTAAAATCAACTTCTTTGTTAACTACAAGTCTACAATGGTATGGTACTTCGGGTCCAATCAGTGGATTGTCATCTATATTCAATTCCTCTTGTTGCTGTGGGTGTTGTACATTCTTTGGGGGTAATACACATTCGAGGACCATTTGTTCCTCCTCCTCCCTCTGAATTTTTTTTGTTGTTGTTTTTGTTGTGGGTTGGAGTTGATGTTGTGGATAACTGTCCCTTTCATTAGGGCTAGTCAGAAAATTATCCAAATCCACCCCTGCATTGATGTAGTTACCACTGTCATTACCATTTTGACCTTGATTCGAGTTAGTCCTTGATGTTGATGGTATTTCTTGGTCATAGGGTATTCTTGGACTAGAAGGTGCTACTTGGTTAAGCCTCCCTTGAGGGTATCCTGACCCTTGCGAAATTGGTGGTTTTGGGTAAGCAGTACCCTCTCCATACGCCTTCAAATCCCTATGTAGTTTCTTTATTTTTGTTATTTTAAGCCTTTCAAGCTGTTGTGCTATACTAGTAAAGATACGATTATAGTCGTACTGGTAACGACTAAATGTAATGTCAGCCTTAATGTCAACTTCCAACAATAAAATATCATTAGCCAGGTTGTTAATTAGTTTTTGGTAGTGTTTTGACATGCATTTAAGTAATTCCAAACCTTGGTTGTTAAATAGTACCACAAGTTCTTGATGAAAATCTGACCCTGGTTCTAGGCCTGTTGGATATTGCCAGTACCTCAAGCCTTTTGGTACTATTTCCTCTTTAATGCATTTGTCAAAATAGTTGAGTTCTAACTGAAGTTTCTTAACTTTTAGGAATTTAATATAAAATAATTTCAATTTTTCATTAATACTCATGTTTGTCTTATTTTGGGCTTCCGTATTAAAATGTTCTTGTTGGTTATCCAGGTTTAGTTCATTACTTAACTAATTTGTAATGTCCTGGGTAATAGTTAAACCTGGAATTAGAAGCCCACTATTTGGTGTAATAGATTCTGTCTGGTTAACCGTAATCAACGCATTGTTAGCTCCATCTTCACTATCATGCTGTGAACCCACTCCTTGCTCCTGTTCGGCCACTACTGAACAAGTAATTGAAGGAATTGGAGTCCTTACAGCATTTGAAGTGCCAGGGTTCCGTGTATTAACATCAGAAATCTGGTTGACCTTTGCAGTTAAGCGTTCCAACCGCTCATTCATAAGTTCAATTAATTGGGTCAAATTACCTCCTTCCATCTCCTCACCTTGAGTTGGCGTCTCCACACTCATAGTGTGGCAAACTGTTCCTGTTGCAAAACTCAGTCCACACAAACAAAACCAAAGCACGACTTACTTCATGAACACATACACAGGTACCGACTCCACACTATAGTTGGTTTGAGACACACTTTTAATGCTGAGCAGTTGTAAAAACCTCCACAAATAATTCCAAACTCAAAATACAACAGTAAAATGTAAGCACTTTTCGTCTGGATGTTATCCGGACTTCTTCAGAATACTATCTAAGTTAAAAACCTGTTTAAAAAGCCCTCATCAACTGACAAAATCAAATGGGTGTTACTGTTTACATTCAGTTTGTTTAAACACACACACAGACACACACACACACACACACACACACACACACACACACACACACACACACACACACACACACACACACACACACACACACACACACACACACACACACACACACACACACACACACACATTTTTTCAATACCTTCTCCCCCTAAAAAAATACATCAATATCATTTCACTCTTAAAGTAGTTTGTCAATTCTTATTGAAATAAATAAAATAAAATAAAATCACCGAAATACAGAAAATGCACAAGAAAGAATGTAACTAAATAACACACTGGCATATGCCAAACTGAAGTCGACCTTAGCGGCTGGAAAACATCCTAAAACATACATTTCCATTTTATAACAAATGAATGTCAAAAACTCCAATGTATTAGTTAATGTAATAAACTCCAATATTGCCTCAAACTATGTTGACACCACTGCAAGTTAACCATTACAGTATACAAAAACCTACTGTTCCAGTTATACAAATACCTACTAATGCGTAGATTTATTGATTCCATATAACTAACAACCAAGCATTTTTAAACTACTACAACACATTACTGCCATGAAGCACAATAGGAAAAGCAACATAATAAAGTTAACAAGGGTCTCGTATCACTCCTGCAGCTAGTTGTTTAAATAAAGAAACCATGTATGTACCCTACACCTACTTGAGTAAAAATAAATGAATAAATATCGATTGGTAACCTCAAAACTTTGGACCCCACCCAGTTCGGATTTGTGAAAGGCAGATCATGCTTTCTGAACCTGATCGACTTCTTTGAGGCAATCACCAAAGCCGCAGATGAGGGTAAGGTGGTTGACACAGCCTATCTTGACCTCGCCAAGGCTTTTGACACCATCCCCCATTCTGGAATTATAGCTAAACTCAGTAAACTAGGTATAAACCCCTACATCACAAGATGGGTTGCCAACTGGTTCACTGACAGAACCCACACTGTAAAAGTTGCAGACTCCAAATCTGACTTCAAACCAATGACAAGTGGAGTACCACAGAGTTCAGTCATGGGACCTCTCCTGTTTGATATCTACTTCTCTGAAGTACAGGCTAACACAGAAGGCTTCTGGCTAATGAAGTTTGTAGATGACTCAAAACTAGGAGCCATAGTCGAGTCCCCAAATGATGTGGACATCCTACAGAAAGGCCTCAATGAGACCAACAACTGGTGCCAGAACCATGGCCTTAAGCTCAATGCCAAAAAATGTGTCATCATCCCCCTTGGAAAAAACCTGGTTCCCCTTGAATTACCACATTGATGGTAGTCCACTGAATACAGAAGGCATTATAAGAGATCTAGGAACACAGGTTGACAGCAACCTCTCTTTTGACCACCACATTGCCACTGTGGTCAGAAAGTCCTTCTATGTGGCACATCTCATTACTAAGGGTTTTGCATCCAGGAAGACAGAGGTCATTGTCTCCCTCTACTCTTCCCTAATTAGGCCAGTCATTGAGTACAATGCCCCATTTGGCATGTACCTCACTAGACACCTGCAACAACTGGAGAGGCCACAAAAGTACCTCACAAAGAGGATCCTAGGCCTTAAACACTTGTCTTATATGGACAGACTCAAACAACTCCAACTATTGTCTGTCTCATATCACCTACTTAGATGCAATCTCTGCTTGACTTACAAAGCAATGTCTGACCCAGCTCTGTTAGAAATACTACATCTAAAGAAATCCCAGTCCCTCCACACTACATGCTTCAGAGATCTCAACTTCATTACCACAATCAACAGAACAGATTGTAAAGGCTCCAGGGCCATTAGCCTAGTACATACCTTTGAACCTATGTGGTAGACAACAGGTTGTGAGGCCTACATAGGTACATAAATTCATAGGTTCATATGAGGCTACTAGCCTAATAACACTAGGGTGTGTAGAAGCCTAGCTCTGTATAAACACAAGTACCCTTATTGAGCGTAGTTTGATGACTGTTTTTAGCAGAATGTGTTTGTGAGCAGCAAAAGCTGGCCTTGTCCATGAGGGACATAGGTGCCAGCTCAGAGGTGACTGTCCAATCACACAACCAGTAGTCAAAGTTGTGATTGAACAGAATCATTGAGGAGCATTGCTTCACATGCAGTGGGAGCCTATTACAGCCTCTAGGGTGGCACCTATGTCCCTCATAGATGGACCCAGTTGCTGCTGCTCACAAAATTGCTCTGCTAACAATGACCATCTTAATATTCTTAATAAGGGCACTTGTGTTTTTACACAGCTAGGTTTCTATTGCTTCATGT
This sequence comes from Protopterus annectens, assembly GCF_019279795.1. Taxonomy (NCBI): domain Eukaryota; kingdom Metazoa; phylum Chordata; order Ceratodontiformes; family Protopteridae; genus Protopterus; species Protopterus annectens. The sequence goes on from NC_056744.1 coordinate 771,527,528, forward strand.
ACAGTGATAACCATGTACTCCTAAAACCTACCAATATAATATATGTGAGAGATTCAAGTATGCAATGAATCTAGAATAGATGCTGTCTCTCTCTGGTAACAACAAACCAGATATCAAACAGGTTGTCAGTACAAATACTTCACATCCTCAACAAACCAAATGCACAACACATAAACCCACATACACAGAGGTACTCTTAGAAGCTTACCAAAAGAGCAGAGACCTTATAAATGCAAACCTTCTGCACACTTGACAGTCCCAACTGAACCCAGTACGAAGAAAAACAAACATATCAATGTCTCACCCATTACGTTCTTAAGGCAAAACATTGCAGAACCAATGTCTTGGTCATAGGCAAATCCATAGTGAAACACATAGATGTCCCCCACACCAGGCTGTACAAGGAGAAAGTCACGATCAGCTGTCTGTCAGGTGCCAGGATCCTCAAATTCACACACACACTCAAGTCTCTGAACAACAACCACAGTTGCACCTCTGTTGTACTCCATGTTGGAGTAAATGACATGAACTGTACCTCACTTGACTATAAGCAGAGAGCTATGACTGACCTCTCAGATTATGCGTCCCAGACAGGTATATCCGTAGCCCTAAGCAACATTCTACCTTCATCCAGGATGATATCTAAATACAAACAAAAGAGTTGTTAACTTAACAATTAGCTTAGCTACTGGTGTCACTCCAGGGGGATCCAGTAGTTGTCAGGCTGGGATGATATGATCAACAGACCACGCTGCTTTGCCAGGGATGGTCATCTGTTACCTCCTGCCTTTTGGTTACTGGCCAAGGTACTTACCTCCCCAGAGTGACTTTTTTAGGCAATGTCATAAGAACAAAGTTCCTGACAAACATTTCGTCAAAAGACAAACTCAGTGTTATGCTGCTTAATGCTAGGAGTCTAAATCAGAAACTACACTCAGTGGAGGCACTTCACTTCTTACTTGGAAAGATGTTGATGTCTGTTCAGCCACAGAGACATGGTTTAGGGCCACAGTAAGTACTCCAGCCATGAAAGGCCATAGTACTCTCCACATGTTCAGGCCACAAAACGAACATGAAAGAACCAAATGAGGATGTTTATCCATCTTCATAAAAGAGAAGTACACCTCAAGATTGGTTAAGCAGCATGACTCCCTAGAGTTAATCTAAGTCCAGCTAACTGTAGGAAAAAAAACCTCCACATCATTATTAGCTACAGATCCACCAACATGAACCATGAAAACCACACAGTGCCTTCCTGGACCAACTTGACACACTCAAAATACAGCCAAACACCCTAAGCATGGGTAACCTTAACTATTCTTCCATCGATTGGGATACATATATGAGCTCAAACATGCTTGCTTAAGGTTTCTGCACATTGTAAACACAAATGCTCTGGAACAGTTAGCCTGGACCTCCACAGGGGATGGAATGTCCTTGACCTAGTACTCTCCAGAATGGGAGATTGCCACACCACTCCATGTGTGAGACCCTTATGTTCAGTTATGTTCATTGTAGCAATTGTATCTGACCCCTCCCCCCTTAGGAACCAAAAGGTGTAAAAATGTTTGTAAAGCAAACTATACCCTCCTACGCAATGGCATATATAGTTTCAAACCTTCGGCTACCACTGACAGTAAAGACTCTATACAGAGATGTACAGAAATGCCCTGTATAAACACCTTTACAAGTGTATAGACTCAGCTGTATCAGAATGGATCAAAACTTGCTCATGAAAAACAAGTCATCCTAGTAGACATCTAGCATAAACAGATTATACAACAAAAGGAAGAAATTGACGCCCAGGAATAAGAGGGAACAGACTCAGCAGAAAAACACCAGCCATAGCATGAACAAGCAAATTAGAGATCATCTTGTAAAGTCCTCTAAAGCTAATTACATAACTAAATTAGCATCTATAACTAAGAATAATCACAAGGCATTCTTTAGCTATGTCTGTAATGTAAAAGGGAAGGCCTGGCTTTGCACCAAATTCAGAGTGGACGGTACCACTCATACTGAACCTGAGGACATAGCCATCCTGTTAACAGACAGGTTACATTTCACACCCGTCTCCACTGATCATACCCTACAGCATACCTGTCAACAGTTCTCTACCTATCATCTCCAAATAACAAGTCATAACCACACTTGTCAATGCCAAAAACACAGCCTCTGCGTGACTGGATAATATCCCAGGCTGATTACTAAACAGTCTAAAGCAAGAGTTAGCAGAACCACTGGATATACCCTTCAACCAAAGTCTAAGTACTGTCTTTGTCCCGGCAGAAGGTAACACAGCAACTGTAATACTATTGCACATAAGAGGTACCTCAACCAACCTGGGGAACTATACACCCATATGCCTGACCAGCCTTGTCTGTTAAGCCATGAAGAGAATCATCTTGGACCTTATCAACAAGGACATTGATGACCTTCAAACTCTTCACCCGACACAGTTTGGCTTCATTAAGGGCAGATCATGCCTGTTAAACCTAGTGGAATTCTTCAAGAGTGTCACCAAAGCTTTGAATGATGAAGGCAAATCAGTACATACTGCCTATCTCAACTTAACCAAGGGCTTTGACACAATTCCCCACTGAGGCATCATTGCAGAACTCACCCACCCGGGGATTAACCCATATGTCATTAGATGGGTAGCCAAATGGCTCACCAACAGTATGCATACAGTCATAGGTAGAGATTCCACCTCTACCAGCAGACCTGTTACCAGTGATGTCCCACAAGGGTCTGTTCTGGGCCCCCTATATTTTAGAATGTATTTTTCAGAATATCAGGCAAAAAATATGGCCTGTGGCTCAACAAGTTTGCTGTTGACTGCAAACTGGATGTCAACATACTACAAAATGTGCTTACATACATAAATGATTGTTGTCAAAGCCACAGACCTAAAGTTAACCCAATATAATGCAGAGCAGTCTTGAACCCTGCCTTAATGGAAATGCTGCACCTCCACAAATCACATGGGAAAAAACTCACTTTAGGGACCTTAACCTTGCCTGTGACATCAACAGGACATGCAGGAGAGACAGATATGTATCCCAAAGATTGTCACTCCTATGGAACAAACTCCTAATTCATGTGAGACTAAGCTCCTCAATGACCCTATTTAAGCATAATTGGGACAGTTTGCTGGGAAATTGTAGATTTACTCTGGGGGTTTTAACTACATCCCTCTAAGACAGGGTCATCTAGTGCTGATCACAGATTTGCAAGTATGGACTACATATCTTGGTATATAAGAGAATAATGGTCCAACTTGGGTAGGCTTGACAAGGCCCTAGGATCATTAGCTTAGTAACCTTCTATGAACCAATGAATCTAGGGCCATTATGGTAGTACCCTGGTATGAGCCTATGAACCTATGAAGCTATGAACCTATGCAGGCCTGCCAACATCTTGTCTCACACATGGGCTGCTGATGTCATGCAAAAGCCAGATTTGTGCCATGGTGCTTGTGTTGCATATTGTGTTCTATAGTCTGTGTACTTAGGTAGGGGTTCTATTCTCATTGCAGTCAACTGTGTGTGTGCGTGTGTGCTCTTGCTTGACATTACAGAGAGCTTTTTACTGCAGCACGTTGGACACTGTTATTACCATATTCTCAACAGACACTGCTGACATCATCAGCTACATTAGATGTTTGGATATGCAGTCATCCCACCAGGGCATGGTCAAACACTGGCCTGGAGGCCAGGCAGACCTCACCTCATCCTATTCCAGACAGATGACAGTAAAATGGCTTTTGATCTATCCACATACATCATGGCATGGTTTATAGGCCCTGTGTCATCTTCCTGAGAAAGCCCTGTGGTCTCTCCAGCTGCTGCATGTGTCTGTAGCAGTACATGCAAAATAAATCATTATACTGTATTACTGTTCTGATGAGGTTTGATAACAGTTCAATCCTAGGATCTGAATATGAGAGTATGACTTATGATGTGCACCATATGTTTGTCCTGAAAGATCATTAAAGAGAGAAGTTCTAAAGTAATGATGCACATTGCAGTTTCTGACCTCAACACCCTTACAATTTCATTCACTATAACACTGTGAAATTTCAATGCTATCAACTGTCTAACTTTCCAAAGCCAATATAAAGTCAGGTACAATGACCAGTTCAGCAACACAAATGCAGATATATACTAAGCACTAAGTTAACCCTGAGCAGCAGACACAACTTTTGTATCCCTGAATCCATAGGATCACAGGATCAAAGGAGGTTACTAGGCTATTGGCCCTGAGACCCTTATAAGCCTAGCCAAAAGTTTAGCCCATGTTTAGACAAATCAGCACCCAATGCCAAAAAAAGAGAAAGCAGGGATATGGCACACTTATCAACACTTGCACAGGGGGTTGTGGGGGGGAGCCTAGGCTGGCATAAAAGGTCACTGAGTGTGTATGAGTAGGAAGGATAAAAAGGCAGGCATTGGGATAAAACAGCAAATGGCCAGTGAGACAAACTGAGTAATTTTTGTGTGTGTGTCTGTAAGTGTCCTCCAGGTGAAATTAGTGTGTGAGTGTCTGCATGAACACAGACAAGCTCTGTACTAGCTCTATGTCTTCATCTGTTGGACAGGTGTGAGCCATGCATGGTAGAGATGGCAGTTCATCATTGCCAACCCTGACCAAGAGAACTGGCCCTGACAGGAGTTGGTATAGCCATGCCCACAGTCAGATGTAGTGCTATTACCTGAACATGACTGTCCAAATATAATAATAAATGTGAAATAGTTTATGGCTTGATAGTGTACATTTTGTTGCAGTTGATTGTGTGGCAAAGGGGATAAGACATCCATCCTGTTTTCTGAAGGTGCATTGAAGTGAAAGTTGAAATCCAGACCTGTGTAGACATATCTCATGTGTACTATCATTTTCTACTGTGTATGTCATACATTGCTTTTCCACATTTGAACTATTTCTCCCCTTTTCATTTTTTTCTTTTCATTTATACTATATAATAGTAAAAACCTGACAGAGAAAACACAATTTGTCAACAAATGAATAAGAGGTTAGATGTTAATGAAACAGAACCTGTGAATTGTGCACTGCTTACTTGCATTTCCAACCTTTACAGACCTACATGTAACATTTTGTAAGTCTAACCCGACACCTCACCCAATGCAAGCATTCACAGTTGCCATCTCACAAACATGAACACTTAGGGAATGCCTTCATTATGTTTATATCCCATTTTTGGGGATTCAGCAATTCTAATGAGTTCAGACCTCATCTGCATCTTCTCTGTGCTCATAGCCCGAATCTACACAATTGGCAACTGCTAGAGAAACTGAAGGGGAGCCAAATGTTGAACACAGAAGAGAAATATTGCTTTGTGATAAATCTCCACAGAGGAGTACTGCTTTTTAGATGGATATGCCTGCATTTCATCAGCTACATATTGTATATGCTGACATTTAACTATGAATAGTCCATTTAATGTTTTTTATATTTATTTTGATTAGCACACACTTACACCTTTAGCTGTCTGCATTACATAACAATGTGTTCATTTGGGAGTGGGGGAGCAAAGCTGCATTTCTGTTCTGGCACAAAGATTGCTTTTGGCACTCTCCTTCTGTTGCATCCAGCCTGATGTCTCATATTAGGGTCATTTCTGTACAAATATCACATATTTTGCATTATCTGTGTAGCATACCTCTCAACTGTACAGATTTTCGCAGAATGTCTGGATTTTTACCCCATATTTTTGGTCCATTTCTCATAAAATTGTCATTTTCTGGCAAATCACTGGCAAATCATCAAGTCAGAAAATAATGACAGACATCTGAATTTCAGACTTCATATCCTTCAGAAAATTCATGATCATGCAAAACCTGTTATTCTATCAATTTTCTAAGTTTTTAAGAGCATTATTTAAAAACTCTCCCTATGGTTGTGCCTTTGTCCACCCATTATCGAAGGCTTTTTCCAGATTTTTTTGCTCTAAGAGGTTGAAAGGAATGTCATGTAGACTCCTTTCCATGGCTATATTCTAAAAGTTTTGGAATACAGATGGAACACCAGCATGGAGTCTACATGGTTCCTTTCGTGCTTTTTGAATTGCTCCACCATGTTTCCTGGGTTAATTAGCATGCTAATCAGCTGCTTATGCAGCTGATTAGCATGCCATGGTGTTTCAGATGTTTTCATAGGGGGGCACGCCTCTACACAGTGCTTACTGAATTCAAAATTTTCCTTGGTCATGTGCATATTGCACCGTGATGCAAACACAGTGAAAAACCACCATGTAGGCTTTATTGAATCCTGGGAAGTGTCTTTATTCTGTGGGAAGGAAGAGACAACTGACCATGTTTTGTGAAATGTAAAAGAGAGAGTACTGGAATTATGGGGAAAATTGTGTAAATACTTTTTGAGAATATTAATGACATAAACAGTATATATATATATATATATATATATATATATATATATATATATATATATATATATATTTACACATGCACACACACACACACACACACACATATACATACATATATATATATATATATATATATATATATATATATATATATATATATAGCTACTGTGAGGCTGCCAGCCCAGATAGCTAGAATTTTGTAAATAATTCTATGTCATTTGTGAATATTAATATGATCCATAGGCTTGTCTTACAAATGTAAGAGAACTATATGTTATGTGTGCATTAAACTGCTGATGCAGAAGTGTGTTAAACTGTATGTTATGTGATGAGCTTCAAAAATGTAACCACAGTGTACCCTGCTGGAGAAGAGCAGAAATGCGTATGGACTATATGCCTATGCAAATGTATGTTTTCATGGTAGAAGTTGGGACATACAGAGTTAACTTGCAAAACTCTAAGAAAATAAGTTGAAAAGTAAAGAGTTTTACAATGTGCTATACAGTTACTTAATACAGCAAAGAGACAGGATGTCTAGAGATAGAAAGTTTTCCTATTGTCTGGAAACTGAAATAATTACAGGTTTCAAAGTTAAAGGTATTTAACTGTTTTATGATTTCCAGTTCCAGGCAAACTTCTGAAAGATAAGTCTTTTTGACACAGAGGTGCTAAATTTTAAAGTTTTTGTTAGCCTGGGAACTGAAGGCAGAGGTGACAAAGAATGATATAATCTGAGATAACCCAGCAGAAATGTCTGATAGTAATTTAAGAACTATCTCAGAGAGTGAGTCTGTGCATTTTTTATCTTGTCTTTGGATCTGTAAACATCCATTCAGCGCTTGCATTTGCCTGAATCTGTAAGTAAGATTTAGGTACAGTAACCTCTCTTAGACATAGACAGGAGTATAGTAATATTAGTTTAGATGTTTTCTGTATTTATGTGAGACTGTCCTCCAATGTTGTTTTAAAATACTTCCTGCAATTCTGAACTCTTGTCACTGTGTTGAGTTATTAAGTATTGTTTTGTGCTTTTATTATTTATGATTAAATAAATGTAAACTTTTTTAATTGTGGCTGGTTTGTTTAGAGATATTTAAGCTCTTAGAGTACTTGCATATGTATTTGGAAACACTGTATAGGCCATTCCTAAATAGCTTTAAAACTTTGGTCACACTTGCCATTTGGATAACAGTAACATTACACAGTAGAATTGGTCATCCTTTGGGAAGGGCCTTATAATAGCTGATAAGTAAGGGTGGTTGGTAGTAGTGATTTCTACCTGGGCAGAAGGGGGCATAGCTAGTGAACCTGTGCCATAATATATGACAGAAGAATGACAACAAAGCTGAAAAATAAGATGTACAAAACAATGGTATGACCAGTACTACTGTATGGTACAGAAACTTGGGCAGTAAAGGCATACCAGTTGAAGAAGATAGAGATGATGATAGGATGCACACTGTGTGGCAGATGAAGAAATGAGGACATCAAAGCAAAAGCCCAAGTAGTTCCATTTGCAGAGAAGGTCAAAGAAAATAGAGTATGGTTGTTTGAGTACATGTGCAGGAAAGCAAAAGACAGTCTGTTGAAGAAGATTTGGGACAGACAGCCAAAAGCCAAGCGGAAATAAGAGCATCCAGCAAAGAGATAGATAAATTGTGTGAAAGAAAACCTGCAAAACTTTGGCATGATAGTACAAAAAGGTAGGATACTGGTAATGAATAGAGACAGATGGCCACAGCTGATCCAATACCCCAAACCTATGTAGAAAATAAGAAAAACGGGAGTTGATAATGGTGATAACAACATAAACATACATATTTCATCTACTGTCTTATTTTGTAAACAGTCCTCAGTCTTTTTAAAAATATATAATATTGATGGTTTCATTAAAACTAGGAAACATCAGCCCATAAATAAATTTACCATCTAGTCTCACAGACATTTAACCTATTCTTGAAATTATTAAGTCTATAATATACGAGTTCATGATCAACCACTATAAAATATAACTTCTTATCCTGTGCACAACTCCTCATATGTTGAAATAAAGCTTTGATATTAACCTTCCCTTTATCAGCACAATACTGTTCTTTTACCCAGTCAGCTAACTTACAGGTAGTTATTGCTACATAAAAATAATCACAGGCAGAATTTGCAGTGGCGTGAACAACTTCTGCAGAACTGCATTTATATAGTCTTATCTGCATGACATATCACAACATAATACATAAATGCTACCTACTTTTCTTATAGTTTTCTTGCATTGCACAGTTGTTCTATATTTTCCATAGCACTCTGATTTTATCCTTATTTTATGCACATACATCCATGCTACCTCATCCTAAGAGCTATCAGATATTCTCCCATCAATCCTACATTCTCCTTTTCCTGTTAATAAAATCTTCATTTTCACTCCATACAACAATGTTCTAACAGCTGTGACAACTTTCTCCCTTGAAATGTATCGAAATGAAAATACCTTTGTAAATTCCTGAAACATAATGCTATACACTAATTGTTTTGTGATCTCTTGCATCCAGATCAGTATTGTTAAATATGTAAATTCTTTGGAATTTTCTAACCAAGCTCCCAGTGAAAAGGAGCTCTGCCCAATCAGGCTTTTTCAGTAGACAAAGTCAAGAAATAAACAAGTAAACAAATGAACAAATAAATATACTTGCAGAATGCTTTTGATGAGTAAAATCATACTTGAAAGTAGAAATGACTGTGTTTACCAACTGTCCATGAAATAGTTTACTATTAGGGACAGAATGTTTTAATTTTTCATGAGTCATAAGATTTGTCTGTAGTTTATTACTAGATCGGTGTACAACTCATTAATGTGATCCACAATCGTATAGGGAGAGGTCATGGTAAAAACCTCGAAGGTACCCTTATTCCCTGCAATAGTGTCATACACTACTATTTATGTGGATTAGTCCAGTTATGCAGTAGGTAATAAGGGAGCCTGCCAAGTCTACAAAGATTATTTCAGTGGGTGCCATTTCTAATTTCACTAAATTAAAAACCAGTGCAGGGGGTGATTGTAACACTAAAAAAGTAATTTATAGGGCACAGTGCAATGAATGTGATGCATTCTATGTGGGCAAGACTGTAAATAAACTCAAGCGAAGGATTTCATGTCATCTGTCAGAAATCCGCTCTGGATGTAAAAATAATGCACTAGCCAAACACCTTTCTCTTCATAAAAGACACACAGGTTTTAAGTTCCAGATCCTGGATCACATAGACATGGGTGATCTTGAAGGAGACATCCCGAATATTCTGGAAAAACAAGAACTCGTGGCAATTAAAGCTGAACTCTTTTAGAAAGCTTGGACTAAACTACTACTGTTCAATTAAAAGTGCACTGGAACTTAGAAAATTGCCACATTGTTTACATGATTAATTGTTATTTTATTTTTTTTTCTACAAATTGGTTTTAAATACTATTTTAAATCATTTGAAATTTAAGTGTATATTTTGTTTCCATCATCATACATATATTTTTTTTATTTTTTTCTGGTTCTCTTTTTTCCACTTTATTCAAAATGATGGTAATAACAATACTAACTAATTATACAATTATATAGGTTTTAGGGTTCTTGTACACAGACCTGAAGAAGTCTAGAAGGGTAAAGCTCTTTGTTAACAATAGGTTATGAAAATAGAAACTGATTTTTACATGCAAAATGTATATGTGTATATTTATATATAATTTTGATCGCAAAATGAACTAAGGTTGATATATTTCCAGCCATGTAGTATATTGCCTTGTATAAAATCACAGACTTAATAATTTGGTTAAATAAGATGTACCATTAAAGTACATTAGGGCTATATATTATTATGACAGCTACTAGGTAGGGCAGGACCAGCTCGAATGTCACACTGATGGGGGAAGGGATGTGAATTTAATATGTGTACCAATAACACTTTGTTTTACAGCACAATAAACCACTCCCATGCCTGATAAAAAGTATATATATATTAAGAAAGCTTGTGAGGAAATTATTACTCTATTTCTGTTTTACTTGGATCGCTTGTCTGTGTACTTAATAAAGGATTTTCGAATGGAAACAGACTGCCTGCCTTGCTTGGATTACTTTCGAATACTTAGTAATGCTGTAGAATTATATATTTTCTATTATTACTTTTTGACTTGATGATTTTAGTTTCGCTACTTCTACTACTACTATTGTCTGATCTGATTAATATACAGTGATTAACTAGAAATATATTGACTGAAAATCTTCCACACAGAGAAGTTTCTTACACTGTTTTGTTTTTAGACCAACTACACTTTAGTGGGTTATTTTGAGACTTTGGGGATACCACGGGGATTACTTGATTTCTGCAAATTAAAATCATTAAAACCACTTTCAGTGCTGATGGATTTTGCATTTTTCCTCACCATTGTGCATCTATGGTGTAGGTATATAGAAGTTTGAAGTATATAAAGGTATCACCTCACACAGGTAGTTCAGTGGGCAGCTTACTTTTAGATTCACTGGAAGTACTTCTCAGCAATTTTACTTCACATAAATGGCACTGACTGAAATTACCTTCAGTGAGTGTACATTAATTCCTTAGTAAAGATCCACAAAATAGTCTGCAATTGTGGGTGCTGTGCTGGTATTACAAGAGACACACCCACTTGTAGTCCCTGTGAAGATAATCTTCTGTTCACCATATATAACAGAGGAATAACATCACCCTTAAAATGAATAAGTTAGGAAACTGCAAACAGTACATTCAGTCAAAAGGATGGGCATATGCCATACTTTTTTACAGTACATACAAGCATAAGAACACAACCAAACCTGTCCTGCTCCCTACACTGTAATATCACCATCCACCTAACAATGGCATCCAACCAGCACATGATCCCTTCATTACAATTTTGCAAATGAAAATTGCTGCATAAGTATGACTAGAAAGACAGAACGTCTTATAAAATACTCCTAACCATGTTTTCTGAGTAAGAGAAAGAGCAAAATGGAGTACGGACAATAAACAGTGTCATCACCACCATACTTCTAGAGAAGCACTGGATACATTCTGTGCATGCATGAGTCAGTGGATGACAGACTAGCATAAACTTTCTCAAGCTACATGCTATACAATAAATAAATGTCAATAAAATGTGTGATACATGGATAGGTAAACTGAACATATCGCCAGATGAGATAACATAATGTGTTCTACACTTTACAGAGGTAAAGTAAATGGTATCCTAGTGTTCCAGCATGGAGCAGCAAATATAATTTCAGAACAAGTGATACAAGATGATAATGTAACAATCCATATCAGGATTCCAGCAATTAGGAGATAAGTGCAGTATTGAGGACACAGGGGAAAGCATAAGACAGGTAATGGGAGAGAAATTCATATAACCTGAACCTAAAACATTATATGAAATGATAGTAGTAGTATGTTTTTCTGAGTTCTTGTTTTAAGGTGTGGAAGTGAATGTGGGAATATGTGCCAGTACATATTTAGTGTAAGAGAGAAGAAGGCGATGTTAACTTAGTGCTCTTAATTTTTTCTGCTATTCTTGTAATTCCTGTACTTGTTCAAGCTCCATCAATGTTCCACCGCCATCACCCATAAGGGGGAGGTTGGAATAATGGTTAAAGTGTTTACCTCACAACTGAAAGGTACAGGGTTTCATTCTCTTAAAAGAGAAACTGGCTTGGTTTACAATGGCCTACAAAACCAGCTAGTCTAGTACTAACCTATGGTGGGCCTGTCAGTCAGTGTACAATCAGGCAGTATTTATAACTGTTTTATTATAAATCATGCTAATGTCAGGACTATGTACATACAAGGGATTATGTTGTTGTACACTATAGTTTAAATGTTCATTAATACAATGGTTTGTTTTGCCTTTTTTAGATATTAATCTTATTTTTGTCTGATTTTGATGTTTTACAGGTGTCCAGTTAAGAATTGTGGGCACACACACACACACACACACACACACACACACACACACACACACACACACACACACACACACACACACACACACACACACACACACACACACACACACAAACACACACACACACACACACACACACACACACACACACACACACACACACACAAAATCAGGACCATGACCTTTGCTGTTTCTTCAAACTTACAGTTGTTTTTTCTATTCAAATTTGAATTATTTATTGATATGACATATTAATGAATGGAACTCTATGAAATCCAGCCCAGCTCCAGTTTCATCCCCATAATTTTCAAGGTTATATAATATTTAAGTATAACAAATCTTATTTCTGCTTTATTACTTTTCAAAAGAAATCTTATTATTAATTTTATATGAGTTATAATATTCCTCTTCTGTAATTGTGTTATTTGATTTGCCAAATAGGCAGTTATTGCATATGATTCTGCATGATAATATCTATATAGGTTCACAATTGAATTGCTTTGGTGAACAAGTTCAAGGCTTATTAGCCACTGAGGTGCTTAATGCCCTGGAATCCCTCTGGAACTTTTGGAGGCTTATATAGTCACTCAATTGTTTTCTGAAGGTATGACTTGACAGGCTTAGTTTAATTAATAGGAATAAATAATTCAACAGTTTTGAAAGACTTGGAGATGTGAAGTTGGCACATTTGGTGGTAGAGTTGACATTAATTTTTACTGAGTGTTCAGGTGACCAGTACGATATTCTAATCAAAGGCTTTGAAAAGTAAGGGTTCGTTTAATGCTATATATAGGTAGATAGGTCTCCTCTAAGAAGACATTCACAAACAATAAAGTGAGTTGGTGTGGACATTGGCTGTAGGACAAGCTTTGAAGTCCTTTGCTTCTCTTCCTGAATAATGTTATTACCTTTTCCAGTCATACCAAACCAGTCAGTGAGAGAAATAGGTAACTACTTTTCATTTCTTTACTTCTTTATTATCTGTTTTTTAAGTTCATTTTAACAGTTTTAGCTAAGTTCTTTAAGCCTGTATTATCAGTGCCAGTAAACAGCATTACTCTTCATTGATCAGGCCTATTATGGAGTGCAATACCACCTTTGGGATACATCTCAGTAAGCATGTCAATCAATTATAAAGGCATCAAAGGTTCCTATTCAAAAATCAGAGGCCTAAGTCCCTGAGTTACTATGAGAGGCTGGAAGCTTTATTCTATTTCTTCAGTGTCTTGATGACTTTTGAGGGGAGACCTCAGTTTTGCTTGTTGCACTATTAGAAATTCAGTTATCCTGGACATCTTGTATTTTTGTAAGTTCAATATCGCCACCATTTCAAGAACCATGGACCTAACTCTTCACCAGCAGATAAATAAAATGTGGTAGAGGGATAGGTTTATGACCCAGCACCTCCCAAACCTCTGGAATAGATTTCCCCTGCATGTTATGTTCTATGACTCACAATCGTTCTTTAAACATAACCTAGATGACCAGATGAGTATCCATGAATTTTCATTTTCCCCTGCATGTTAAGTTGTATGACTCACAATCTTCCTTTAAACATTACCTAGATGACCAGATGGGTATCCATAAATTTTCATTTTCCCCTGCATGTTAAGTTGTATGACTCACAATCTTCCTTTAAACATAACCTAGATGACCAGATGGGTATCCATAACTTTCTGCTGAAGTAACTGGTATGACCTTCCTGCAGAAAGCAGGTGCAACCTAAAGGGTGGTACTGCCAATAGGAAAATGGGCTTATGGCTCAGTTGCCTTGAAATATCTATGAATCTATGAATTTATGAGTCTGAATTTATATGAGTAGGTTGTGCAACTGGGTACAGTATTCTGTTACTGGACTAATATGAGCTGCATATGGGAGGGGGGCAGTTAACTCCCTGGCATGGCTCCTGACTCCCCATATGATCAAGTTGGCAACTGTGTATACTTTGCAAATGGTAGCAGCTAAATGGATATCAAAGGAAACCATCATCTACAAGGACACCACAGAATTTTACCATTTCTCAAGTTTGTTTGTTGTACATCATATATCTATTTATATATATATATATATATATATATATATATATATATATATATAAAATATTTATTTATTTATTTATTTTATTTATTTAAATTTGTTGACCGGGAGTGTCCGACTGGATATGGGTCCATTTTCAGCGGAGGCCCGGGGAGAAAAGCTCCACAGTGAAATAAACAGACAGTAGTTACATTGGATTACATAGCAATTAACAATTTAACATAGGAATTTCTTACAACATATTTACAGATGAAGAACATAGTACATCAGTAGACAACTAGAATCTTTATCTGTGAAGTACATAACAGGCATTAACAAATGTAACAATGAGAAGTTCCTGCTGTATAATAAGTACTAGGCTTATGAGCATCTGAGCTTGCTATAATCAAGGTAGTTAGTGGAGTGGAAAGAAAGGTAGTAGTTGGATGGGGTGGATGATATTAGAGTGGGAGTTGCAAGGGCATAGCCAGCATGTTTTTAGGTGTGCCTTTAGTAAAGTTTTGAAGTGGGTGCATGATGGTACGGAGGTAATTGTGGGTGGGAGTGAGTTCCATAATTTGGCTATGGCGCAAGAGAATAGTGCTTCACCAGCAGAGTTATTGGCTTTAGTGATCTGCAAGTGATTTTTGTTGCTGGATCTTAGTGGTCTGGTGGTGCGATAGGGTTGGAGTAGATTCTGGAGGGATGGGACATTTAGTGGATGGTTTACTAGTTTGTGGGTGAGTGATAGTTGATACCACTGAAGGAGGTGAGGGAGTTCAAGCCAGCCCAGTTCAGCAAGTGAGAGACAGTGGTGACTACGGTAGGATGCCCCTGTGGCGAATTTGGTGATTTTGTTGTAGCAGGTCTCTAGTTTGTTTAGATCACATTGCCTTAGGTTAGTATTTTTTTATTTATTTTATTTATTTATTTATTTATTTTATTTTATTTAACATTTGTTGACCGGGAATGTCCGACTAGGTTCCACAGAGCCTGTTTTCAGCGGAGGCCCGGGGAGAAATGCTCCAGATGCATGTCTTTGGAATGTGGGAGGAAACCGAAGTACCTGGAGGAAACCCACGCGAACACAGGGAGAACATGCAAACTCCACACAGAAGGCACCCCAGCCGAGAATCGAACCGGAGAACCTCTTGCTGTGAGGCGACAACGTTAACCGCTGCACCACTGTGCCGCCCATGCGGTATATATTGGAGAGGCATAAAGTAGGGTGGAGATAAGGTGGGAATTTGCTATTGAAATCTTTGCTGCTTTGGTGAGAAATTGTTTATTTCTGTATAATGCTCCTAGTTTTTTGTGGACTTTTTTTATGGTCATGGATATGTGAATGTCAAATTTTAGTTTATTGTCTATTTCCACTCCTAGCAATTTGGTGTGTTCAGTTGGGTATATAGTGGTGTTGTCTTTTGCTGTGATGTTAAAGTGAGAGTTGTTTTGAGTATGTTTGGTGGGTTGAAAGATGAGTAGTTTAGTTTTTTTGGGTTGAGTATTAATTGGGCATTGGATAACCATGTTTCAACAGAGGAAAAGGCTTCCTGTGTGACTTTTTGCAGTTTGGGTAGGGAATGGGCTGAGCAGATGATGGTCGAGTCATCTGCGTATTGGATGAGTGTGCCATGTTTGGTTGCAGAGGCTAGATTATTGGTGTAAACAGAGAAGAGTAGGGGTCCAAGGATGGATCCTTGGGGAACCCCTATGGAGACAGGTAGTTGGGGAGATATGTCATTCTGCCATACAATGGATTGTTGGCGGTCAGACAGGTAACTCTGAAACCAGTTGGTGACTGATTGTGAGAAGGATAGGTTATTGAGGACAGAGATAAGTTGTTTGTGTGGGACCATGTCAAATGCTTTAGATAGGTCTAGGAAAGTAGCAGAGGAGAGATAGCCATTGTTTTTATGCTGAAGGATAGTGTTAGTAAAGGAGAGTAAGGCAGTGGTGGTGCTATGGTTTGGTCGGAAACCATGCTGAGTACTGGAAAGGAGGTTGTTAGTAAGGAGGTAGTCTGAGACCTGAGAGTGTATGCATCTCTGTAGTATTTTGGAGAGTGGAGAGAGAATAGCTATGGGGCAGTAATTGGTTAGTTCTGCAGGGGGTCCGCCTTTGTGGAGGGGAATTATATGTGAGACTTTCCACAGTGTGGGAACGTAACTTTCTGACAGAGATCGGTTAATCAAGATGGATACTGGGTTGGCCAGATCATCAGTTGCGATTTGTAGGTATTCACTTGGAAGGTTGTCTGCTGCTAATTTGGTGGTTTAAGTTTAGTTAAGAGTTTTTTTATGTTGGAGGTAGGTACAGGAGAAAAAGATAAGGCAGTGGGGAGATTACTAGTTGAAGGTGTGGGTTGGAGGAGAGGGGGGTTGTGTTGTTTAGCTAGTGATAGTATGGTTTGGGTGAAGTGTGTGTTGAATGAGGTAGCAATATTTTCTGAGGAGTGAGGGATGTTAGGAGGAGGAGTACTGACTTTACCTGGGTGGAGGATGGAGTTTATGGAGGACCAGAATTGTTTGGGGCTGTGTTGTGAGGAGTCTAGGACAGACTGGTAGTATTGGAATTTGTCCTGTTTTATTAGCTTTTTGACTCTATTGCGTAGTTCTAGGAATTTCTGTCTAGCTGAGGGGGTTTTGGTTTTGCACCAGTGCTCCCAGGCTTTATCCCTGTTTTTCATTTCTGACTTAGTGGTTTTCTGTAGCCATGGGGAAGGTTGTGCTTTGGTTCTGGAAAATCTTATGGGGGCATGGTAATTAAGGATGTTCAGGAAGGTAGTATTAAAAAATTCAACTGCGTCATCTAGACTGAGGTACTTTAGATCATGCCAGTTACATTATTTGAAGGATGAGATGAATGTGAGTGGGTTAAAGTTTATTTTTTTACGTATTTGACGATAGATGACATGTTTAGCTTGGTATAGGTATTTTTTGAGTAGGAATGTTGCGGAGTGATCACTGAGACTATCTAATAAGCAGCCTGTTATATATAAAAATCAAGCTGCCCCAAGGTTGACTGGCTGTTATTTAGCCTGTTATATATGACTGGGGGTCTTACTGACTAGTATCCAATCCAGGGTAGTGTGCTTGCTGGAGTTTTTATTTATCCTTGTTGGTGACTGGACTAGTTGGGTGAAGCCATGAAGGTGTACATGATGGGTTGGATTGTTGCCAGAACAGGATTGCCAGTCAATATTGAAATCACCTAAGATGATAGTTTCTTGGGGGAGATGGTGGGTAGACCAGCTGAGGAGGTTTTCTAGGGGAGGGATGTTTTGGCCAGGTGGGAAGTAGCATCCAATTATGTTGATGGTTTTGTTTTGGTTAATTTTGAGGTTGGTATATATTATTTCTTCGTTGCCTATTTGTGGAGCTGATGATTTTAAGATCTGGATGTTTAGATGCTGTTTAAATATTATAGCTACACCACCTCCTTTTTTGTTTAGCCGGTCTACTCTTAGTATGCCGTAACCTGTAGGGAGTATTTGCTCACTGGTAATGTGAGGTTTTAGCCAGGTTTCTGTCAGGATGACTATATCTGGGGAGTACAAGTCTATGGTGGCATGGAGTTCATGGACTTTGTTGGATACACTTCTAATATTTAGGCTTAGTAGAAGGAAGTCACTTGACTTTCTATTGGCTGTAATATGGGAAAAGTTGTGGTTTCTAGTCTGATTATGAGGATTGGGGTTGGAGATGATAGGGCCAGGGTTGGGGTGAATGTCTCCACTTAGGGCTAGTTTTGATATGCATGAGATTATTAGTTTTCTCAGTTTTTGAATGTGTTTGTTTATAAGGGAAACTTTATGATTGTGCTCTGTGGGTAATAGGTATGGTGGGAGGGTTACTATGTTAAGTTGTAGGGATGCTTTACGTTTGAGTAATTTAGTTGGTAGAATATGTGGGGGGTGTATAGGGATAGTTCTTGAGCTGGTGGGAGGGAGCTGAGTATGGGTGAGACATGAGTGGTGGTGTGAGTAGTAGTACAGTGGTAGTGGTTGAGTGGGGGAATGATGGAGCCTTGGTAGGATGTAAGATATGCAAGGAGACTGCATGCAGTGAGCAAAGGAAAGGTATGCTTGTACATGTTAGTTGAGGAGGTGTGATAGAGGGAAGATGGAGGAGGTAGTGTTGGGTTAGCGCTGTGGTTGGCTATTGGAAAGATGGGAGGGGTTTGAGTGCAATAAAGGTGGGACCACTGGGGGCGGGAGGTAATAGGGGGCAGGGTGGGGAGCGAAGCGGGTAGAGACCCTGTTAGGTTCTTGTATGAGGGGCTGGAAACAATCACAAAGCAAAGACAAGTATGTGTTAAGAAACAATCACAATTGACCAAGGACTGCTCTGAAACTGTAAGTCATTTCTTAATTTCTCAGGTAGAAAAACAGGATAACCTTGTATCAGTAGGCTACTGTGGTCATAGTTTAAATTAACAAACACACAGTATTGATCAGTTATGGATACTATTTGCTAACAGAAGGGAATAAGAGAAAGTGGAAGGTGTGTGTGTGTGTGTGTGTGTGTGTGTGTGTGTGTGTGTGTGTGTGTGTGTGTGTGTGTGTGTGTGTGTGTGTGTGGCGGGGGGGGGGCTGCTTACAGCCAAAGCAGAGTGCTCTCCAGGGGAAAATAAATATTGGCTCAAACAGATAGACACATACTCAAAGTTAACTGTAGCTGTTTGCAGACAGTTCAGACCTGGACTGCGCTTTTCTTATAAGAATGTTAAAGGTTGTATATATATATATATATATATATATATATATATATATATATATATATATATATATATATATATATATAGGGTCTATATTAGAACACCGAACTTTCAGAACTTCCAGTGTTCTATTATCGACGAAGCTACAGAAAACCAAATTTTTTTCCTAGGGAAAGAATTCAGTTGTCCGTTTCTGTCGCTTCACTATTTTCACTACTGTGGTGGAAAGTTACGGGTCAGGTTCAGGTAAGTGTGCGACTGGGCATGGGTTAGGTGAGTTAGGGTTAGGGTGCAGGTCAGGTAAGTGTGCGATTGTGTGGACGTGAGGGTTAGGGTGGGTTAGGTGAGTTAGGGCGTGGGTCAGGTAAGTGTGCAATTGTGTGGATGTGAGGGTTAGGGCGGAGTAGGTGAGTTAGGGTTAGGGCTCGGGTGAGGTGAGTGTGCGATAGTGACGGACCTTAGGGTTAGGGTTTGGGTTAAGGTAAGTGGATAGATAGTGATGTATGTACAGTTTAGTATAGGGTTAGATGTAAGATTTTAGGTGTATGTGTGTGGATTGCTGTTTGTTTGGTGTGCTTGTGTTGTGTGTACATGTTTCGGAACAGCTATTTTTTTCCCTAGGAAAAAATTCACTGCTCTGCATGTTCGATGTTTTCAGTGTTCACTGAATCGGGGTCGATATTAGAGCATTCAAAGTTGTGAAACTTCGATGTTCTAATATAGACCTTATATATATATATATATATATATATATATATATATATATATATATATATATATATATATATGGATCTACCTTAGTAGATCGACAAGTTAAAAAGCGGCAATTCACCGACGCCAGAAGATCACAAATCACTTCACCGACGCCAGAAGATCGACAGTGCACAAACACGACATCGCATACACCCGACACATCATACCAACAAACTAAACAAATCCCCTATCCAAA
>NC_056744.1:771550068-771575068 GCF_019279795.1 Protopterus annectens
ATATATAAATGTAATTGAAGGCGCCCTTATATATATATATATATATATATATATATATATATATATATATAAGGCGTGTACTGAACTTCCAACATCACGGCCTCCTTTGGTTTTCATTGGTCTCTAGAAGTGGGGATAATACTCAATGAGTAGCCCCAGAAAAGCCCTGTACTATAGAATAATAGACACAGACCTCCTTGAATCTATGCTTCTAGCTATGACTGGCATACCTTCAGCCACTTCATGGGTAACTCAGTCATAACAGACTCAACTGAAAAGGAATCTGGTACGGGACTCCCTGCTGATTTTCCTTATCTACTTTATTTGTTTTAAGTAATTTTATTACCCTTCTGGTTCCATGGCATGGAGTAATAAAGCCCTAATGGTTACCAAGGTGAAACAGGATGGATTAGAAAGACCTTTCACTGAAGAGTCAGTTGAAGGAGGTGAAGGAGTGGTAATTATGCCAGTACTCCAATCCTAAGTGATGCAACTGGCTTTCAGCCAAAGGACTAGCTATAAGTGGAGGAGACCAATGACACTTATCTAGAGTCGTGCAATTACAAAATGTACATGAGGAACTGGGCAGCACGGGGTAGGGCATCAAAAACCCTCCATAGTTGTAAGGATAATACCGATGGATCTTCCTCCTACTAAGTACAGGTGTTAGAAGATGTGAATGGCCAGCTGGCAGAAGGAGAAGAAGAATGCTTACTTAGGTACAAATGGAAGATTTTGCAAACCCAGACAAAAGAAAAGACATCAGAAATGATCAACAAAATTAACCTTCTTAAACTGCATTAAAGAGATATTTAAAATTGAATTTGACTCCCAGCTGCTGCATGTATGCATGTGCACTAACACACATACACTCACACACACATGCACACACATGCACACACACACACACACACACACACACACACACACACACACACACACACACACACACACACACACACAATGTACATGCACACATATGCATGTACATGCAAGCAACTACTTATTCCACTGCTGCTAAGACCACACAGTCTGTCCCTTGAAGTAGGAGTAGTACTGTAAACTGCGTAGACCAGAGTGCGTGTTGTACCTTTAAGAAGCATTCCAGTCAGTGTGCATGTGCATATAAATACTGAGCATATGCAAGCAAGAGTGCCATTTTGAGTGAGCAGCCAGAGTGAAAGCACATATGTATGTAGCAATCACTCAGTTAGTGAGTTCATTTAAGTTTAATATTCCACTCATTTATCCAGCACCCAAGCTTCATTGTCTTATTTGAATACACAAGACGAGTGACATGGTGTCAGAATGGGATCTGAAGTCAAAACAGGTCAGAAATAAATTTCCAGGTACTAAAACTTACTTAAATTATTTTTTTATGCAACGAGTATAAAACAAAGCACTCAAAGCATTCAAAATGAATTTCTAATTAAACAAAATGTTCAAAACTGTGATATATTAATAAAAATATTCAAAATTCTTATAAAAATGCTCAAAATAACTTCTTTTTTTTTCAAAACAGGTTTATTGTTTTAACATATAAGAGAAATATCATAACAATTTTATACAAGTAATTAAAAATAGGTATTATTATAATATTCAACAAAACAACTAAAGTATTTACAAAGACATCCACTACAATCAGATCAATTAATTAAACTAAAATACCATGCTATTGAAATTAAAATTTTTTTAACAAATTTTGTAAATTATCCCATACAATAAAATAAGATGTTTTTCTATTTGTTCTAGTCCTAATTGTGTTTATTTCCATATGGCACACTATATTCATAACATTTTTAAATTCATTGAACGAAGGAGGTGTATCTGAAATCCAATTTCTAGTTATTATTTTCCTAGCCACTGCTAGAATAGACCATAACAAGGGAAGCTTAACCTTTTTAACACTTTGAGGTACAGGTGTGTTGAATAATATAAGAGATTTAGAAATAATGAAATTATCTGTAAAAAGAGCCTGCAAAAATTCATTAATTGACTTCCAGTATTCTTTCAATTTTATACAGTCATAAAACATATGAGCCCAGTCAGCATTAATTTCTACATTACATCTCTTACATAGATTATCTTTATTATTTATTTTATTCATCATCAAAGGTGTATAAAAAGATCTATGTAAAAATTTCCATGTATAAAGACTCCAGACAATGGAAGATGTAGTTCTATAAGCAGATTCCAATATATATTGTTTATCTTGTTGATTTGGTGGGTCCCCATTAATAGAAGTGAAATAATTCCAGTATGAATCTACACTGTAAAAAGTTTCTTGTCTGATAACTTTATGTATGTATGAAAGTTTACCTTTATCAGAAACTTTATGTTGTAAATTTAATATCAAGTAATCAATCAGTGTTGGAATAGATTCTTTAACAGTTATAGACATTAAATCTATTTTATTAATGAGATGTTGTCTAAAGGTCTGAACCTCTAACCAAACTCAAAATAACTTCTGAATCACATAAAATGTATAAAAAAGGGAAACAAGCATATTTTTTCACAATGTCCAAAGTGTGCAAAGTGCTGACAAGTGTGTGCAGTATTACAGTGCAGTTATCTCACAAAGCACAGTTATTTCCAAGAGATTTTATGCATTAGAATATTATTACAAGTGCCTGGTGTGTGTGAATGTTCGAACATAATTACAAGGATCAAGTTTGCACTGTGTTTAAAAGTAATTTGTTGGCATGGCAGAAGGATTTTGCAGATCCAGTCTACCTGTTTTTAATAACAGTATTACAGAAAGTTGAAGAATGTTTGAGCAAGAGTATGGTATTTTCATACAGGCTGCTTTTTCAGACAAAGATGCACATTTATTCTGCTTAGTTTAGCTGGTTCAGAAGCCATTGTGTATGCACCTGCTGTGTTTGCAGGGGACAGGGAAGAGCACAATATTGTGGTACCAGCTAAAACACAGGAAGACCATGAGTGCTCAAAACATAAATTTAGATTGTGAAACCTTTGCAGCATATATAACTGACTTGAGAAATAAGGCTAAAATGTGCAGATTTGGTGATCTGAGAGAAGAGCTGATAAAGGACAGGCTTGTGTGTGGTGTTAATAATGATGCAGTGAGAAAGATTTTACTTTTAGACAGTGAATTAACTTTGAATAAAGCCATAGAGATCTGTAAGATATATGAGCTCACAGAAAAGTACACAAATATGCTTACAAATGAGAAAAATGTGCTTGCAGTGTCTTCCACTGCTAATATTAACAGTATGCAGCACTAGGTTACAATATATAGGCCTAAGGGCATGGTTTCTATGAAACCCAGAGCAGCTTCAGTAAGACCCAGGCCACACTCAGTAAAGCACAGGGGTGACTCAGCAAAACCTGTGGCAAACATCATAGTCAACTGTCGTATAGGTGCCGGAAGCTGTTGAAGACTGGAGGGTGAAAGGGGCACTTAGTGATTTAAAAAGGGCGATTTTTATAACTATTTACTACCACAACATAGATTCACTTGGTGGACGTTTTAAGCTTAGCCAATTCCCTTTTGGTGCCTGAATTAACATTTTCTGATTGGTCTTACCTATTCCATGGCTGATAATTGTATATTAGCCCTATTGAGAACAACTGTGATCATTCCATACATAATTTGAGGGGACCCATATAAGGGATGCAGCATTTACATGTGATGAGGGAGATTCAGAAAATAGCGTGAAGGGTTTAAAATAGGGACATATCATCATGCTTGAAAATAGGAACATTCCTCCAAAACAGGGACACTTGGGAGATCTGATGAAATGAGATGACTGATACTGTAGCACAGTTTTAGCTAAGACATGATTTTATTAGTGTGATGTCTGTGTTAGTGTTAAACACTTGGGATAGGTCAAGTAAAAAACCTAGGTATCTCTGTTTAATGACATTTGGTATCATATTCTTGCAAAAATTCCTAATGAATATAATGGGCTTTATATTGCCTGGTAAGGATTCCCAGATTTTGGGTGCTTGTACAGGAATCATTGCCTATGTATATTAGATGTGTGTATGATCTGTATAAGTATGGAGTGGACTGGGACAGATATTTAAGTGTGTATGGAGGCAAAGATCTGTCTGGGATTCTTTGTGGTACTGCTAGCTTTTAATCTTTTTTAAACAATAATATTTGGACTATTGCCCTTCTCTAGTAGTTAAGTTAACATTCTCTCAGCTTGCAAACTGACGGCATTCTTAAACTGTTATAATACTCACATTTGACTGCTGTTGAGCATGTCTTCTACAAGACCAAACCAGCAGTAAAAAAAATTCCCTATCCAAAGAACTCATGAATATTGCCCAGCTCACTGCATTACAGACCTTGCTTCTGTAATTCCTTGACAAATAAATCCTGTTAGCATGCTTTAGGTATTGGCATACCTGTCATAATCTGTTAGTATTATTTTATAGTTCCCTACAACCTGTTGCACCACACTTTTTCTTTAAGTCAGCTTATTTACATCTCCTGGGCATGGCTTCACAAATTGGCATTCAGATTTAGTTTTTTTTTTTTTTTTGGGAGGGGGCACTAAAATGGGTGATAACTTAGTACGCTGCACCGCACAAGTGTTTTTGTATAGCTCTCAGCACTTATGGCAATTGAGGGTGATCTACGAACCCTTGCATAGCATCTCAGCTACAGCTCTCAACTTCTTTGCTCAATAATCATAGGCAAAGCCAAGTTACTCATACCTCTCAAGTGACCTCATTATGAGGAACATCCCACATTTTGAGTCTTGAAGTCCATGTTCCTCACTGTTCCACATTTAGTGATAAGATTTTTTTTTTCTAATTAATGACATGGACAGCTGACAAACATGCTCAGCAATCTTGAATAACATTTTGCTTTGATTATACTTAATACAAGTAACAGTTTCAGGTGATAACGGGAAACAGTGGACTTTATTTGCACTTAAGCGAGACCCAGTGCTCTCCATTCTTGCCCAGAAAATGCAGTACTAAATTGCCAGATGTCAAAGGAAAAATATAGTTTAAAAATGATCAATACATGGTAGGTTCAGGTTAAGGCACTTTAATCTTGCAGCAAGGAGACAAAAACGTGCTAATACAGCGTTTGTCTAACTAGAATCAGGAAATGCAAGCATTTTTATACATTTTCTAATAAGACATTGCCTACCAAGCTGACGTAGTAAATCACAAGTTTTAACATCATCATTTCGTAGTGCTTGTTTATATTATTTTCTGCTTGTACTATCAATTTTTGTGAGAAACTTCCTAAGAAAAACAACGTGGCCTTGGCTACCACCGGTTAGATATATGCAATGTTACCATTCAAGGTACTATGGCTAATATGAGCACAAAGCAAGTATAGATTGCAGTTCATTTCTCCAACAGTCCTTTGTCTATGTTATCTCTAACTTCTGCAGCTGTGCATGTTCTCATACTTCGAACAGAGCTAATTGTTCAAAATCATTACATTACAGAATATAGCATTGTTCATTCATTGCTTCCTGACCTAGCAGATAATCACCTGCTTCTCAAGTACATTTCCAAAAGGCATAAACATGAATATTGCTGTGCTAGCAATTACTAGGTCAGAGGGCATCTTGCAAGTTTCAGAAAGCACACTCCAGTTTCAAAAGCATCTTTTAGTCTCATATGAAATTCAGCTGTATACAAAATAGTGCATATAAAATAGAATGAAAAACGTGTTAACTCATTTCATTTCTAATTAGCATTAAGCACACACATTAATACATATTTTTATGACACCAGACTAATTAAAAGCTATCATGCTATATTATGTCATGGACAATCTTAAGTTGCTGCAATCCTGAAATGTTTTTATGCAATTTTGATTTAACGTCAGTATCACAGTACATTGCCAGACAATTTTTACTTTTACAAAATGAGGAAGTAACCAGATACCACAGACAACACACTTAAACATACAAAAAATATTTACATTAACTTTTCAATACTACACAAAGCGCCTGATCAACTGCACATAATTTATACCAACATTGTCCGCTGATAAAAGAAAAACTACTACAAGAATAACCCGGAACAAACTATACTCTGAGTCTGCATTACAGGCACATTTATTCAATCAATGCTGTATTACAAAATAAAACGTATTTACTAACAGCAAATAACATATCAATCCCATATATCAAAAAGTTTACATAAAAGAGCGCATTATCCCTGAACACCAGCCCCGAAAACTACAAACTAAACTCTCCTTAGCTATGTAAATATCAATGCAGAAAATATAGGATATAAAAACAGAATATAATGACACACACACCTTTGTGGAATCCCTCTCTGCTGAAACAGCACTACCGGAATCCCTGCTGAAACAGCACTCCCACACACACACACCTACCTTTGTGGAATCCCTGCTGAAACGACACTACCGGAACCCCTGCTCTCTGCTGAAACAGCACTACCACACACACACACACACACACACACACACACACACACACACCTTTGTGAAATCTCTGCTCTCTGCTGAAACGGCAGTACTGGAATCCCTGCTGCTTAAACGAACATCACTACTGGAATCCTACTTGGACACAACATGGTATCTCTGTTGATGATGTCAGCCGACAGCAGAAAGTTTAAACGAAAAGCGCCAGGAAAGTGGGAATGTGCCATTCCCTCAAAAGTGAAGGGGAGAGTGTCCCTTACCCCTTGCTCTATGGTTCCGGTGCCCATGAACTGTCATAATTGTGGTGGAAACCACAAGCCCAAGCGAGAGAAGTGCTTAGCTTTTGGTCAGCAATCCCACACATGTCAAAACTGGAATCATTTCAAAAGGCTTTGTAAATCAAAAGGGGTGCATTCTTTTATTAAAAAAGAGCATTCAAAGAGGCAAGTTTCTCAGCTAGAAGGCTGCAACCCTACTTTTTATGTTGATAGTGTGTCTGTGCCTGGTGAAATAGTCAATGCAGTAGATTTGTGGGCAAAGAGTGAAGTATTTTGCACTGTTCAGATTAATGGGAGTCCTGTATAGCTCAAAGTAGATATTGGTTCAAAGTGCAATATTATGTCAGCAGAAATGTTTGATACAGTAAAAGCTGGAGAACAGCTTAATCTGGCAAAGTGTACGAAGCTTGCTGCTTATGGTGGTGAAGAGATTCAAACATAAAGTTCAGTTGTGCTTTAATGTTACTCTGGTGGGAACAGCTATGACTTGCAGTTTTATATAGTCAAGAGACACATACAGTCATTATTAGGCCTCAAAGACAGTTTAAAAAATGAGACTGCTTTCATTTAACAAATAGGTTCTCCTTGTAATCATGAATGATAACAGCTCAAGTTTCACCCAAGCTATTTTTTCCAAGTACGCTAATATTTTTGAAGGCAAGTTAGGCATATTCCCAGTTGTGTACTCCATGAAATTAGACCATGAGGTAAGCCCAGCTATCAGACCAGCACAGAACATTCCAGTAGCTATGCAGAACAGAGTCAAAGCTGAGCTAGACAGAATGGTGCAGCTAGGAGTAATTTGTCCAGTAGAAGAACCAACTGAATGGGTATCCTTCATGGTAGTACCTCATAGAAAAAGCTCAGATGATATTCGAATATGTAATGATCCAAGAGATTTGAACAAAGCACTAAAACAACCTCATCATCCAATGTGTACAGTCAAAGAAGTTGCTGCCCTCATGCCAAATGACACTGTTTTTTCTGTCTTAGATGCAAAGAGTTCATTTTGGCAAATTTTGCTTGATCGGAAATCTTCATTGCTAGCCACTTCCAGTACACCATTTGGAAGGTACAGATTTTTGAGAATGTAATTTGGAATAAATTCTGCCAGTGAAGTCTTTCAACGTGCGATGGAACAATTATTTTCTGGCTATTGATGTGCTATTATAGTAGATGATATTTTTGTAGGAGGCAATGGTGAAGTTGAGCATGATAGAAACCTAAGGAAAGTTCTAGAATGTGCTCATGAAGGGAATCTGAAGCTAAATCCTCAAAAATGTAAATTCAGGCTGAAAGAAGTTACTTATGTGGGTCATTTGTTTACCATTTCAGGCTTATGACCAGATCCTTCTAAACAATCAGCAATTCTTGAGATGCCAGCTCCAGACAATGTCCAAGCCTTACAACGTTTTCTTGGCATGGTCAACTATATAGGCAAGTTCAATCCAGATTTGAGTCAACTTTTAGCACCATTAAAAGAGCTGACATTCAAAGGTGTAACCTGGTCCTGGTCAGGACAACACCAAAGAGCATTTGATGTCCTAAAACAGAAAATTGCCACTCCACCCACTTTAAGATACTATGATTTTCACAAACCAGTAACTCTTTCCTATGATGCTTTGAAGTTTGGTCTTGGTGCAGTCATTCTTCAAGAGGGTAGACCAGTAGCCTATGCATCCAGAACTCTAACCCAAACTGAGATGCAATGTGCTCAAATAGAGAAAGAGCTCTTGGTAATTGTGTTTGCATGTTCGAAGTTCAATAATCATATTTATGGCTAACCTATTCAAACAGAGACTGACCACCAACCTTTGGTCAATATTTGAAAAAGCCAATGCACACAGCTCCAGCAAGACTGCAATGCAGGATGATCAAGTTACAAAAGTGCAATTTCAACCTTGTTTACACAAAAGGCAAACTTCTTTATCTTCCTGATACCTTATCCCGATTGCCCAGAAAAACTACTGAACTGCATGAAAATGAGAAATCTGATTTTGAAGTCATGGAAATGAAAAATGTTTCTTTCACACATCTCAATGAGCTTAGAACTCACACAGCTTCAGATCCAATTCTTCAGCAGCTCATCCACTTTATCGGTCAAGAATGGCCATCAAAGCAATATTGTTTACCAGTAGATGTGCAGCAATATTTTCCTTACGGAGATGAGATTTTGATGGAAGATGGTATCATCATGAAAGGTCCAAAAGTGATTGTTACAAAATCCTTGCAAAAAGAGTATATTACGATCTTGCATCATGGCTACCCAGGAACTGATTTTACCAAAAGAAGAGCGAAAGGTCTAGAATTCTGGCCTTCTTTATCAAAAGATATTGAGAAAGAAATTTCATCTTGTTTTGTTTGTAATAGTACTAAACCTCATCAACAAAAAGAACCACTTCATTTAAGTGAGATTCTTGAACTATCTTGATCAACAGTAGGCACAGATATTTTCAAATAGAATAGTCAACATTACCTGGTGTTAGTAGACTCTTATTCAAAGTGGTTTGAGATTGACTTACTTCCAAATGTAACATCCAGTACTGTCATTACAAATTTGAAAAGACATTTTTCTGTCCATGGTTGTCCCTGCAAAGTCATTCCTGACAAGGGTGCACAGTTTACAAGTCAGCAGATCAAAAGATTTGCTGAAACATGGGACTTTGCTCATGTTACAAGTAGTTCTGAATACCCACCGTCAAATGACTTGGCTGTACATGCAGTTCAAAGTGCAAAACAGCTGTTAGAAAAATCCAAATGAGACAATACTGATGTTTTTCTAAACTTGCTTAATCTCAGAAACATTCCTCATAATAATTTACTTGGTTCACCTCCTCAGAGACTTATGTCAAGACAAACCAGAACCACATTAGCAATCAGTAAGAATTTGTTGGTCCCATGTGCTAAAAAC
Organism: Protopterus annectens; assembly: GCF_019279795.1. Taxonomy (NCBI): domain Eukaryota; kingdom Metazoa; phylum Chordata; order Ceratodontiformes; family Protopteridae; genus Protopterus; species Protopterus annectens. The sequence continues at coordinate 771,559,652 of NC_056744.1, forward strand.
AACAGAGCAGTAAAAACCCAACTTCTAAAAAAGCATTTGTCCCAATAGTCCTATTATGACAAAATCAGCAAACCTCTGAATCCATTAAAAGAAGGAGAGATAGTGAGGATGCAGACAGCAAAAGGATTTGATTGGATTGGACTTGTGAAACATTTGGGTGAAGAACCGAGTTCATACATTGTGGAATTGCAAGGAATGGAATTTAGGCAGAATTGGAAGCATTTATTACCGATGTTCAAGTCAGTGTTACAGCATCTTACCTGTAATGGAGACTATAATTCTCAGAGTGATTTGTCCACTGTTCCTGTTCCAGAGAACATTTTATCATCTCTTCCTGTTCCTGAAAGTATCCCTGAAAATCCTGAAGCAGAACATTCCCCAGTAACTATCTCTGTTGCTAAACCAAGTTCTAATTATTACATTATGAGGTCAGGTCGTATCTCAAGACCTAATCCTAGATACACGTCAACCTGGACATGATTGTTATTGTTTTTATGTGTCTGTATAATTTGCATGCCTACTCAATTGTCATTTTTTTTCATTGCAAGACGGACTAGTCAAAGACGGAGGATGTAGGTCAGCGTGTGTGTTGTACCTTTAAGAAGCATTCCAGCCAGTGCCACGTGCATATAAATACTGAGCACGTGCAAGCAAGAGTGCCATTTTGAGTGAGCAGCCAGAGTGAAAGCATGTATGTGTGTAGCAGTCAGTCAGTTCATTTAAGTTTAATGTTCCAGTCATCCATCCTGATGTGTTTGTGTGTAATAAACTACTTAAATGAACACCCAAGCCTCATCATCTTATTTGAATACACAAGACGAGTGACAAACTGTAAGACTTAAACAGTGATGCTCTTACATAAAGGATTCTGAGAACTACATCTACTCCAGCCTGCCTTCCATCATGCATATACCGTATTCACAGTGTGCAGCAAAGATGCTTCAATACTCTTAACCAACCTAACAAAACATTAGAATATCAAGTTGATATTGCACTAACATTTACATACTGTGGTGCTACATGCTGGGCCATGCTGGTTTCCATCTGCATCTAGGAAGCCTAGGAGGTAATAGAGTTAAGCTGTTGGGAGAGGAATAAGTATTTTATAATGACATCAAATGCATTCTACTCTTCAGAGACTCCTTCTGGTAATTAGCCTTAGGTGGATTACAGGACCCATGCAAGGCACTAATGTTGACATTCTTCTCCTAGCTAGCAGCTGTGTTTTTTCCAATGCTAGATTATCTTTCCACTAATATTTCTATTAAAGAAGATGTTCCTTCAACATATCTGCTCTCAAAGCAGCGCCTGTCTTACATCAAATGAATGCAGTAAGAAATAAGAGAAAGAAAAAGGAAAGCATAGGGAGCACTATGGTAGCCGTTTATTAAAGGCTTTATTTTGATACTCAAAAGCAAAAAACGGCCAGCACAAGCAATGAGAGAGCAAATCGCATTTGGATTTATTAACGAGACATATTGGTTTCAGCTATACGCCTTCTTCAGTTTACTTCCATCCATTCAAGTGAAGCAGCTTTTTAAAAAGTATAGTGCACCAATCATGTCATTCACCTCATAAATGATTCAGCACATAATGTTTTAACAAATACAAGGCATTTTACTCTAGTCCATGCTTATAGTATCAGAACAATATGAAACACAGAAATGGAAACTAAGTCCTATGGACATGAAAATATGGTAATAGAACTGTACAGAAAAGAAAATACAAATATTTATGTAGTTGACAACTGACAAATTTTGTTAGAAATGCTCATTTAAGCCAGGTGAAAAAAGACCACCAAGTTTAATAATCCATGTACGTTCCTTTTTACTAAGAATGTTGTAACAACCAGCCTTCATATTTCTATTCCTAATAATTCTATCAATAATAGTAAATTTGAAACTTGCTGTTGGATGTTGTATAGAATGCTTAAATAAAGCATTAGAGATACTTTTTATTTCTAATGCTGCTCAAATGTTCAGATATACATAATTTGAGTGGCCGAGAGGTTTGGCCTACATAAAAGGCCGAACAGGTACAAATTGCAAGATATATGATCCAATCAGAACTACAATTAGCATAAATATTAATATGAAAAATTTTTGAAGTATTTCTACTAGTGAATAACTTAGTTTTGTTGACATGCCTACAGAAGGTGCAGTGACCACAAGGAATGCAACAAATCAAAGCCCCCACCTTCACGTGTCCCTTGCTGAAGTACACTAGGTCGTGAATTGTGTTTGCAGTGATTCAAAAAGTCACCTAACATTTTTCCTCTTCTAAAGGAAAAATGACACATCGCCCCCAACATGTTTGAAAGACATTCATCTGCCATTAGAATGTTTATGAATAAAATTAATAAATCTATGAGTATTACCTGCATAAGTTGTATTAAATATCATCACATCAGATTTCTCTCTATTATGTTATTGATATTGTAGCAAATGATTCCTGTCCTGATTACAGGCTAAAGTACTAACCTGAATAACCTGATGTTTATTATAACCCCTATTACAAAATCTTGTAATGAGATCTTGTTTTTGATATTCAAAAGCCTCTATGCTAGAGCAAATACAACGTATCCTAAAAATTGAGATTTAAGAATATTGCGTATAATGTGTTTTGGATGAGAGTTGGAAGCAAGTAATAAACTAGTGGAACTTTGTTGTTTTCTGTAAACATCACTAGATAGAGTACCATCATCTAAATGGGTTAATTTGACATCCAAAAAAAACGTGATATATAAAAAATGAAATGTTGTGTCATAGATAGCACATCAACTAATGCAAATTAATTTTATCACACTACTACTCAACAATGAATTAGTCCGAGGTCAAGGTGGTCCATAAGAATCAACTCAACAAAGGTGATCTAAATGATTATTTATTTATTTAAAGTTTGTATCAGTGTCTTTTGCTTGTGCCTTTTTGGGATAAAGTTTTTTTTATTTTTGAAACAATTTACAATCAGGCTACTACAGCTATGTTTGTATTACATTGTCATAACATTGAATTTTTACACGTCTTTAGTCCTATGTCCATGCCTTTACAGCTAGCATTGATTTTTGGGAATAATACATTTCTTCATAGGTTCATAGGTACGTACTAGGCTATTAGCTCTAAGGCCTATATAAGCCTAGCCAAAAAGGTACCCTGGCTTTCGCCACCTAAGAAAATTATTTTCCTCTGCTCCTGTCGAGCAGAGCCACAGAAGTGATCCCTGAGGTGAATTTCCTATTTCCCATCCAATCATCAAGATTTTTCTTGAAGAGTGCTAATGAGGAGCTCTGTTTGACATAGATAGGTAGTCTGTTCCAGAGTATGGGAAGTCTCTGGGACAGGAATCTATCCCTCCAGCATGTTCTGTTTATTGTGGTGACAAGGTTTAGGTCCCTAGAGTGTGTAGCTCGGAGGGATTGGGATTTCTTTAAGTGGAGCATGTCCAACAGCTCTGGGTTTGACATAGCTGTGTATGTTAGGCAGAGATCACCTCTGAGTAGGCGACATGCGACAGAGTAAAGCTGGAGTTTTTTGAGATGGTCTGTGTAGGGCATCTGTTTGAGGCCAGTAATCCTCTTTGTGAGGTATTTCTGTGGCCTTTCCAGTTGTTGTAGATGTCTTGTGAGGTACATACCAAAAGGGGCATTGTACTCTATAATGGGTCTAATGAGTGAGGGGAACAATGACCTCTTTTTTTCTGGATGGGAAACCTTTTGTGATGAGGTGAGCCACGTAGAAGGATTTCCTGTCTACTGTGGCGATGTGATTATCAAAGGAGAGATTACTGTCCACCTGTGTCCCAAGGTCTCTTATCACACTTTCAGCATTAAGTAGACTACCACTTATGTGGTAGTTCATGGGTATAGAGTTTTTACCAAAGAGGATGACAATACACTTTTTGGCATTGAGCTTTAGGCCATGGCTTTGACACCAGGCATCTGTCTCAGTGAGGCCCTTTTGTAGTATGTCCACATCATTAGGAGTTTTGATTATGACTCCTAGTTTGCAGTCATCTGCAAAGTTTGTTAGCCAAAGATATTCTGTGTTAGCCTGTACGTCAGAGAAGTAGATACCAAACAGGAGAGGACCCAGGACTGAACCCTGTGGTACTCCACTTGTCACTGTCTGAAGTTGGATTTGGAGTCTGCTACTTTCACAGTGTGGGTTCTGTCCATGAGCCAGTTGGCAGCCCATCTTGTGACATAGGGATTTATACCTAGTTTAGTGATATTATCTATAATTCCAGAGTGGGGGATGGTGTTGAAAGCCTTGGCGAGATCTAGATAAGCTGTGTGAACCACCTTACCCTCATCTATGTCTTTGGTGACTGCTTCAAAGAAGTCAATCAGGTTTAGAAGACATGATCTGCCTTTTACAAACCTGAACTGGGTAGAGTCCAGAGTTTGGAGATTACCAATGTCTTTATTTATGAGTTCCATGATGATACGTTGCATGGCCTTGCAGACCAAGCTTGTCAGGCTAATGAGGCGGTAGTTCTCGGGGTCCATCGTGGCTCCCCCTTTGTGGAGTGGGATAACCATCGCGGTGCACCATTCAGTGGGCACAAAGCCTGAGGTGAGGCTATGATTAAACATGGTACTTAGGTAGGGTGCCAGTTCATTCTGTAGTTCGTGTAGAATGCAGCCTGGGATATTGTCAGGTCCCATGGATGCTGTGTTCTTGGCTTTGGAGAGTGTGTTTTTTACCTGTGCAGCCATGATTACAGAGACTTTGCATTCTTCCACTATAGAGATGAGCCCTCTAGGGGGTGAGAGGGGGGGGTAAAGTTAGCACTGAACCTATCTGCCAGGATTTTGGCAATATCAGTTGGTTCTGTATATTTAGTGCCATTGTGCTGTAACTCAGAGCAGATCTGAGTGTTGCCATTGAGATTCTTGACATAGCTATAGAATGCTTTGTGCTTGCCTTTAGAGTCAGTGGCAATTTTGTTTTTGTAACTAGCTTTGGAGGATTTTATGAGGGATCTTAGCTTCTTACTGAGGTTGACCAGGGAGTTCCTCCTGTCATGGGATTTTACTCTTTTTTGCAACAGTTTCTTTCTTCTGTTGTAGAGTTTGTTTATGGCAGAGAACCACCAGATTGGCTTCCTTTTTTGGAGGATAGCATCTTGGTTCCATTAGGGATAGCATGATCCATACACTCGTGTAAGTGCTTATAAAGTGCATTTGTGTAGGATCCAGCAGTCGTACCTCTATTGTCCGTCTGCATGGGTGTCATGAAGTTCCACTTCTGTCTTAAGAAGTGTGAAGTTGGCGTTGGAGAAGTTTTTATGGTGGTTTCCCTAATTGGGGGTGGGGGTGGGATGTAGATGTCTAGGGTGATTAGCTTGTGGTCGGATCTGACAAACGAGGAATTGACCTCTGGTGTGGAACACCGGTTGCCCATGTTGGTAATGACCAGGTCTAGGATATTGCTGCCCCTGTTGGGAATGTGAATAAGTTGACCTTACTTCAGTGTTTTGGGGGGATATTTGAGTTGCTTTTTTTCAATATGAACATATTCAACTGGCAGGTATGCCCTTGGGTGCTGGCGTGTGTGATTTAAAGACATCTGAAGTCTGTTGGAGCTACCTTTGGCAGCGAGCAAGCATTCAGCTATAATTTATGGTCCTGGGAGCTGGTGAGCATGATCTACAGGTAATGGTCTTCATTATAGTTGCTGAATCTCATAACCAGAAGCTCATTTAAGCTGTTTTCTGTTAATGTGGATGCGCCTAGTTGGCCAATGGCCTTCATTTCTACTCGCTTTATTGAGGCCTGTATAATTGCTTTTACCATGTATAGATTCAGTGGGGATGCACGATATTGAAGTTATCCATCACTCTAAATGTTTGATTTTGTTTTAATTACAGAACATTTCCAACAAATTCCGGATTTACTTTTGTGACTTTTTATACATTTTTTGAACTGGACTCAACTGTGTTGCTTCACATTTTGGACTTTGCTAGCGTGAATGTGTCTAGCTGCAGGGAAGTGACTTTATTATCTTGTTATATCACCTTTGAGCCAGGACAGTACTTTTTGACCATTATCTATTATTGTGGATTTATCCAGTTGGGGTAAATCATTGTTTGTATATTACACGCCTTCTGGCATAAGTAGTGGTTCAGTGTGTTTGTGACCAATTTTATGCAACTGTTATTTTCATTGCTTTTGACACATAGCAAGTCATTTTTGTGATACTGATGACTTCATTAGTTCTATTCTTTTGTGTGTTTAGACTTGGTTATTATACAATTAATATCTACTGCTTGATTAATGTCATAATGTATCTATATCACGTTATATATGCATACATATATGTTAATGTTTTTTGAACTATCATAACCAGAGATCCCGTGATTATATTTTGTTAAGAATGAATGCTTTTTCTACCATTACAGTAGTAACTGCAATTGTATAGTCCTTCTGGACATGTATAACTGCTGATATATTGAACAAACATTGCAGTTACATTCTTATTGATGTAGCTTGCTATATACAGCATTTTTTTCTCCTTGCACAGTACATTTTGGGAAATTTATATGCAATTTATATTTGCATGATTTAGGTTCATAGGTTCATAGGTACGTACTGGGCTATATGCCTGAAGGCATTTATAAGCCTAGCCAGAATGTGTTGGCTTTTGCCACCCCCTTAGATTAGTTCCCTGTGCCTCTGTCCACTAGAGCCACTGAAGTGATCCCAGGGTAAACCTTCTGTTTCCCATCCACTCGTCAAGGTTTCTCTTGAAGAGTGTTAGCAAGGAGCTCTGCCTAATGTAGATTGGAATCTTGTGCCAAAGCAAGGGAAGGCTCTGGGACAGGAATCTATCCCTCCAGCACGCCCTATTTATTGTTGTGATGAGGTTTAGATCCCTAGACTGTGTGGCTCGAGGGGATAAGTTTTTTTTTAGGTGGAGTATGTCCTTCAATTCTGGGTTGGATATGGCCTTGTATGTCAGGCAGAGATCACCTCTGAGTAGGCGGTATGCAACCACGTATAGCTGGAGTTTCTTCATTCGAGCTGCATAGGGCATCTGTTTGAGGCCAGTGATCCTCTTGGTGAGGTACTTCTGTGGTCTTTCCAGCTGTTGCAGGTGTCTTGTAAGGTACATCCCAAATGGGGTTTTGTACTCTATGATGGGTCTGATGGGTGATGAGTAGAGGGGCACAGTGACCTCTTTTGATCTGGATGCAAACCCTTTTGTGATTAGGTGGGCCACATAGAATGATTTTCTAACCACTTTGGCAGTGTGATTATCAAAGGAGAGATTACTATCTACTTGGGTCCCCAGATCCCTTATTATGTTTTCCATATTTAGAGGACTACTACCTATGCAGTATGTAGTTTGTGGGTACTTTGGTTTTTCCAAAGGAGATGACTATGCACTTTTTGGCATTTAGCTTGAGACCATGATTTTGACACCTGGTATCTGTCTCAGTGAGACCCTTTTAAAGGATGTCGGTGTCAGCCAGAGAGTCAATTATAGCCCCTAGTTTGCAATCGTTTGCGAACTTTGTCAGCCATAGTCCTCCTGTACCTCTGAGAAGTATATGCCGAACAGGAGGGGCCCTAGGACTGAGCCCTGGGGATGCCACTTGTAACTGGTTTAGAGTCAGACCTAGCTCCCGCAGCTCTCACCATGTGGGTTCTGTCCGTGAACCAGTTGGCAACCCATCTTGTGACATAGGGGTTTATGTTCAGGCTAGTGAGCTTGTCTATAATACCAGAATGGTGAATGGTGTCAAAAGCCTTTGCAAGGTCTAGGTAGGCTGTGTCTACCACCTTTCCCTCATCTATAGCCTTGGTAACTGTCTCAAAGAAGTCCACCAGGTTTAGGAGGCATGATCTGCCCTTAACAAAGCCGAACTGGGTAGGGTCCAGTGTTTGGTGGTTCCCAATGTCTCTGTTAATGAGTTTCATGATGATGTGCTCCATAGCCTTGCAGACCAAGCTAGTCAGGCTTATAGGGTGATAGTTCCTGTGGTCTGTCGTGGCTTCACCTTTGTGGAGCAGAATAACTGTTGCTGTGTGCCACTCTATGAGTATGTAGCCTTTGAAGTGGCTGAGTTTGAACAGTGTGTTTAGCCGAGGGGTTAATTCATCTTTGAGCTTGTGTAGGACACAGCCTGGGACACCATCCAGTCCCATTGATGCTGTGTTTTTGGCTTTGGAGAGGGCTGTTTTAACCTGAGTGCCTGTGATCTCAGGGGATCTACATTCTTCCAGTATGGTTATGGGCCCATTTGGGGGTGAAAGGGGGGTGACGTTTGCACTGAACCTTTCTGCCAGGATGTTGGCAATATCAGTCGGTTCAGTGTATTTTGTGTCATTCTGCACTAACTCCAAGCAGATCTGAGCATTGCCACTTAGATTCTTGACATAGCTAAAGAATGCCTTGTGGTTATCTTTGGAGTCCTTGGCAATTTTTCTTTCGAAGCTCGCCTTGAATGATTTTATGAGGGATCATAGTTTCTTGCTGATACTGATCAGGGATGTCTTCCCTTCTTGGGATTTTACTCTTTTCTGTACTAGTTTCCTCCTTCTATTGTATAGATTGTTTATGGCAGGGGTCCACCAGACTGGTTTCCTTTTCTTGCAGGAGTGAGCCTTGGTATTGCTTGGGATAGCACGATCCATGCATTCTTGTAAGTGCCCGTAGAATGCATTAGTAAAGGATTTTGCATCTTGGACAGCTTTATCCTTTAGCATGGGGGCTTTGAAACATTCCACCTTGGTCTTAAGTAACATGAAGTTTGCTTTTGAAAAGTTTTTCATGGTGGTTTCCTTGTCCGGGGGTGGAGGCGGAATGTGGATATCCAAAGTGATTTGTTTATGGTCAGAGCTAATCAGCGAGGAGTTGACCTCCAGTGTGGAACACCGGTCACCCATATTGGTGATGACCAGGTCCAATATGTTGTCACCTCTGGTGGGAGTGTTGACTAGCTGATCCAGGGCGTTTGAGTTTATAAATTCTAGGAAATGTTGGGCAAGGAAGTTAGTACTTGAGTAGTTCTCCCAGTTAATGTTTGGATAATTGAAATCACCCAATATTAGGGTGTTTGGTAGGACCTGTATGTTTCCCAGTGTATCCAGAAATGTGGAATGTGGGTCCTGGGACATGGTGGGTGATCTGTAGCAAGCTACAATTTGAATTGCAGTTTTGCCCATTGTTAGTTGCACGTGGATGATCTCTGAAGCATCATGCTGTGCCACTAACCTGGAGGTGTGGGTTTCCTTACTGAATATGGATACACCCCCACCTTTTGTATTTTGGTCCAGGTTCTGTGGCCAAAATGTATGGTATGAGTTGTAGCCTGGTAGTGCTGGGGTGCTCTCTGGAGCCTTAAACCAGGTTTCTGTTACTGCACATATATCGATTTTCTCCATACTGAGGAGTGCCTCGATTGTGTGTATTTTGAGGTTTAGACTTCTGTCACTGAGTAGCATTGCCTTCCGTTTTTTGGTACTTGTGCTATTTACGGTGGTGGGTTTGTCTTTTGAGCCTTGCCTAAAAAGGCACTATGGGGGTGGCAAGAGCCTTGGCCAGTATTCAAAAGCCTAAGGGTGACAGGTGCAAGCCATCTCTAGCGAAGCAGCGTGGCTTGTCGAGCATGTCATCCCAGGCAGACAGACACTGGATCCCCTTTGAATGACACCAGAAACTTAGCCAGTTGTTGAAATTGATATTTTTTTCTTTATACCGTGGTATCATTCTTGGTGAGGGCAGGATGCTACTCAGGGTCAGCATCATACCGGCCTGCGCTATGTGATCAGGGAGCTCTTCCATGTCTCTCTTCATGTAGTCCAGGGAGGTATGGCTCAGGTCATTCACACCAACATGGACAATGACAGAGTTATATTTGTACTTGTTCTGGAGTGACCTGAGTGCTTCTGTTATGTGGCGGATCCTGGCACCCGACAGGCAGCTAACAGTAACCTTCTCCTTATTCAGCCTAGTGAGTGGGACGTCAGTGTGCCTGACTATAGAGTCATCTATTACTAGTATGTTGGGTATGTTATTTTGCCTTAAGGGCTGTGATTGCGTGGCACACTGGTTTTGTGAAGTATGTGTCTCATGGTTTGTGTTGGGGGGGTGGAGGTTGCTTGGATGTCTGCTTTGGAGGTCTCTGTTGCTTTTTCAGATTTTTTTTTAGAGCCTACGAGTATGTTTTTGTGTATTTATGTGTATTTTTTGCCGGTGCTGGTTTAATGGGTCTATGTGAGACTGGTGGTGTGATGCAAGTATTTCCCTTCTCCTCTTGACTGTCTGATCCAGTCTTGGGTTGAGAGAGCTTAGCCTCCAGTTTCTCACATGTATTAGTGTTTGATGGTAGGATAGGGTTGTCTGTGAAAATGAGGCAGTTGTAACATTGCCTCAAAATGCCCAGATTCACCAGTTGGACTCGAGAGTACACCTGAAACTACCCTTTGGACATGCCTGGATAGGTGCAGTGAACTGTTTTACTGAATGGCTGGTAAGGTTGAATAGGGAGCCTTGTCCTTCTGTACAGTATAGGGGGGTCTAGTGCTAGGGTTTATAAGTGCTTGCTATGAGTTTTGAATAAGTGCTGGGCTGAGAAATGAATGGCTTGAGTGCTTAAGTTAAAAGTTTGTCTAGTTCCAAGGGAAAAATTGAAGAGAAAACTTTGTGGAGCTGGGAATAGTTATACCCTAGCTAACTGGGACTGCCCGGCGAGCAAAACCGGGCAAATGCATTTTTTATAGCAGGGAAATGAAAGAGATAAAAATAGCCCAAAATGGCCAATAAACTACTAATTTCTGGGCTGAAACCACTCTTCCAGGGGCAGATAGGCTGCTCAAAGCTCCCCTCTATCACAGGTGAACAGAGAAACTTCCTTCTATCCAAGTAAGTTATGGGCAAACACAGAGATTTGTAACACAGACCTGAATTCAGCACTAACCTGAAAACTGGACTATACTAGCTTAGAAAGGTGGGAAACAAGTATATATATATATATATATATATATATATATATATATATATATATATATATATATATATATATATATATATATATATATATATTTTTTTTCAGAAAATAAAGCAGGTACAATAAAAAAAACACTTTAAATGCACAGGTACTTATTGTTATATATCTCAGATCAGAGTTGTAGTGAATGCCCCTAGTAATAAAGTAGGAAGAAACACAAATACAGTAAAAGCAGATAAAGTGCAATAAAGTCCAAAAAAAAGATGTCCTGAATCAGTGCTCACGTTATACAACCAAAGCTAGATTCAGCAGGCCTGAATCTGGCCCATGCTACAGCAATAAGGCACACCAATTTCAGAAAGAAACAGTTCAAATAAGAAGGCACAATAAGCCTGTGACCAGAAATTTCCAGCTCAGAAGGACAGAATCCAGCCTCTCCTCCCAGAAGAGTGCAGACCACAAACCTTCTTAATGTAGAATAACTGGCCTGAAGCCCAAGTGCTTAAACCAGAAATAATACACTTTTAGAATAGCAGACACTGATCCTTCAATCAGCAATTCCCAGCTTAGAAGGATGTAAGCTACCTGTCCTGCACAACAGTGCAGACCACAAACCGTCTTAATGTAAAACAACCAGTATGAAGCCCAAATGCTTAAACCAAAAGACTTAGAATAACAGTTACAATTTAATCAGGCTACTACCAAGCAGTAATAAATGCAGCAGAATAAATAAAATTGAGTACTTTTAAGAAGAGGCAAAAACAAAATAAAGGAAACACAAATACACTGAAAGCAGATGAATACAGTGCATTTTTTTTTTTGTTAGTAAAGTGCAAGGAGAGAGGAAGGAATAACCTAAGTGAGTTGGCCTTCTCAAATCTTCTCTCTGTATTAAGTAGAGTGAACACTACACTCAGAATATGATCTCACTGTACTCGGTTAAGTGAGCGAATGAGATGGACTCAGGAGGAGTGTTCAAATACAGACTTACAGGAGGGGCGGGCAATTCCAGAGCCACCAACACTAACACCAAAACAAGAACAGGGAGGGTGAGTGGGGAACTAACTGCAGAAAGACACACAGCACACACTATTCCGTGAAACACACAATTAGGTAACAGAAAAAATGAAATACGGTACTTTTAAAACTGCAAGTTTATACTTAACTTCAGCTTCTAATGCAGGTGATTATAGCCAACCAAGTCTCTCCGAAGTTGAGCATAAAATGAATTCTCAAACTTTGTGGCTAGCACTTAAAATACAGAGAAAGCCCTCTAGGCCAACAGTTAAATATCAGATAACAAAGAAGTGAGAACACCACCACCACCCCGTATAGCAGAGAGACACAAAGCACACACCTATCTATATTCCTCTTTTTTTGGAAGTAATGATAGATCTGATCTAGTTATACAGTGGCACTACATTTACAGGACCTAAAAAATGTAATCACAATAAAGAATTAGTTTTAGTATGTTGTCATTTGCTGGTTTGATACAATATGTATTTGATTGCTATAGTGGATTGCAGTATTTTTTAGATATATATTGCTACACTATCAGCCATTTGACACACCAATTTTGGATTTACTAGTGATTTTATTGGTTGACACATAGCTGGATATATATATATATATATATATATATATATATATATATATATTTTTTTTTTTTTTTTTTTTAAACATGCTGAGCAGAAATGCTGCATGTAAGATTTATTCCTATTTTTGGGTTGAAACAGCACTGATATTTCAGTTTGTTGATGATATGTCTTTGACATATTAAGGACTCATTGGTTATAAATTTTCATGTGGTTGATATACACCATACATGTTCAGCAGAATTGCTGCATGAATAGAATGTGTTATTTTCTACATTTTGGTGGACAAACCTTGACTTAAGATGGCTATTAAGGCATTTATCCATCATTTAGATCAGCTCTGTTGAGTTGATTCTTATGGACCACCTTGACCTTGGACTAATTCATTGTTGAGTAGTAGTTGATATAATTCATTTGCATTAGTTGATGTGCTATCTAGGACACAATATTTATTTTTTTATATATCAAGCTGTGTGTTTTGACTTGCATTTATTGTTAAGAATCTTTCTTATGTTTGCACAAATATTGGCTTGTTAATGTGCCATATACATATATATCTGGATCCACTCACATTTGTTTCATTCATGTTTATCAGACCAGCAAATATTTGTACTTCCTTAGTAGTAAACTACTTTATTTATTATTAGATATCTACTAGGACTGATTACCTAACTAGACACTATATCATGGACTTGCTTATGATATTACAGGGCTTATCTGCTGATAAGGAAGATCTCCAGGTCTTTGGTCTTGATAATGAGTGCAGTAAGTCTGAGAATTCCACCTCGACAGCTCAATGCACAAATATTTTTCCCAAATTGATCAATCAATGAAAAATCTTAGATCCAATGTTTGGCAGTTACAATTGTTTAAGGCATATAAAGTTCAAGGCATCACACACAGAGGATTACGTATTAGATTATAACCATTAGTTGGACAGGCTGATGATACATTGATCACGGAATGGGCAGTGGCACAGCAGCATGCCTCTTCCCAATTTTTAGAAATTCTGTATTCTTTTTATGAACGGAGAATAGTTAGTTCCATATCGGAAGTAACCCAGGTGTATGAGGAGGCTAAACAAATGGAAAGTCATCCTTTATATAAGACATTATTTCAGAAGTTAACTAAAGATTTAATTGACTTTGAAACACAGTTAAAAAATAGAAAAAATTGTAAATATAACAGCGATTTGAGAGAGTATAACTTGGGCAAACCATTTGACCAATAGAAAAGAGTTCAATTTTCTAAACAAGACAATTCAAATATAGGAACTAAAAGGAAAAGACCTAAATCCAGTCTCAAAAAGCAAAGCAATCTGCCCACTAGTGACACTTCCGGAGATGATTTGTCTCTGTATACTGATATTGAATCAGATTGCAAAGAGCAGTCACCAAAAAACAAAATATGTAATGTTACCTTTACAGCAACTAACGCTCTATCTACCGCACCTAACCCTTTAGTGTCAGAAGGAGGGGTGGCAGGAAACATCGATCAAGCAGGTTCATTAGAGACATTACATCATCTTTTGATTCCCTGTTAGTTGGGCAGGGCAATATACATAATATTTCTTTGGTTAGTTTATCACATGCTGAAATAAAACCAGGTTTTGTTGTCTATGGACAAGATTTTGAAAATGATGTTTTATCATTTTGCAGAAATTTGAACTTGAAACTGTTTTTTGAAAAATTTGCACCTACTTGTGACCCACAATCCAGTTTCAGATTTCAGAAATCCACATTTATTCCTCCTATTAATAAATATGTGGATATTTTTCAAAAATGCATTTTCAAAGATTTGCACTTTTTTCAGATTTATACACTGCACAAGGGTGGCACAATTTGACTGTTGCAGAAACAGATGCACTTGATAACCTTCGGCACAATAGGAATTTAGTCATTATTCCAGCTGACAAAGGTGGGGTAGTAGTTGTTCTTGATTATTCTATGTATTTGGCAGAAGCAGACAAACAGCTTTTGGATGGTAGGTTTTATACCAGAATGGTCATTGTTCCTACTCATAAGTTCAAACAAGAAATTGAGAGCTTTTTACAGCTGGCCCTAGTGAAGGCATAATTAGTAAACAAACTTTAAGCCATTTAACTGTTTTAGATCCTTTACCACAGCATTTATATCTGCCCCCCAAATGCATAAATATCCACACGCACCACTGAGTAGACCAATAGTATCTGGTCATGGACCTTTGAATGAACCTCTTTCGGCTTTTTTGACCATGTATCTCAACCCCCTACAGAAGGGTGTCAGGACTAGAATACAAGATAATACACAAGTTTGGAACATTATTTTGGACTCCCAAATAGAACCAGGATGGATCTTATGCATGTTAGATGTTAAATCACTATATACCAGTATATCTCATTGGGCAGGTTTAACTGCTTTACAATATTGGTTGGACAACACCTCTCTATATAGCCCTGGATTCAATATGTTTCTAGCATGTTTAGCTGAACATGTTCTTACTAAACATGTTTTTTACTTTGATGACAAGTGTTATTTACAGCTAAAGGGAACTGAGATGGGTGCTTCTTTTGCACCCATCTATGCCGATCTATTCATGGGCTATTTGGAACAACAAATTATTTATGATTACAACCACAACTTATTTTTAGAGGAATTTGATATCTGGAGAAGATAGCTTGATGACTGCTGGCTCATTTGGAGAGCTGATTCAAGATATCTTCAAGAATTTGTCAACTATCTTAATGAAAATAAGTGGGGTATAGAATTTACAGTTCACTATGATGTGAATTGTATTTCTTTTTTGGATGTCAAAATAACCTGTTTAGAAGATGGTACTTTATCTAGTGATGTTTATAGAAAACAATCAAGTTCCAATAGCTTATTAC
>NC_056744.1:771580068-771587568 GCF_019279795.1 Protopterus annectens
ATATCAGGCAACATACTTGGATATGCAGTTTCTAGGGATGAGAATACAGATATTTTGTTAGCATTTAGAGTGAGTTTTCAAAACATTTGGTAGACATTGTGTTAAGAAGATGGAAAATATTAACAGCATATGAGAATCTGAAATCTGTTTTATATGCATGTGCAAGACATTTACAAAATTTAATAACTAACAATATGTTCAAAAAAGAGGTAAAAAACAACTAGGTTGGGCATGTATAAACATAGAAACTACAATGTTTGTAAATATATATATCATGTTTCTAAGGTTAGGAAAACAGTACCTAACATGATTTGTGTGAGTTTTACACTATTATTTAAAAGCAATGGGTATATTCTATATATCAGTCTAGGTGGTACATAGAAAAATTATACACATGGTTTGTGTTCGTTTTAAGGAACACTTATAGGATTTTTTTCCATTTGTGTCCAGCTATTCTAACAGCTGTGCACTTCAGTGACGTCCTTGGATGAAATGACAGTGGTGTGAGATTTCTGCTTCTGAATAAAGCCCACTCACAATGCAGTTGAGATGCAGAACATATACTACTGTAACAAGAATCACTTTATTTTTTAAACTTTGAAAATCAGAGTCCTAATGAGCTTAATCAAGAAGCTGAATGGTCTTACATATTCTGAGCATAGAATGGAATAAGTGAGATTTGTTAATGTTATTTAAGAAGGTTTATTTTTAATGGGTGCATGAAAGTAATTCAATGATTTTAATTGAATCATTTTAGTTTGTAGTGTGATTTTTTTAGGTTCATAGGTCCATAGGTGTGTTTCTAGTGGCCCTGGAGCCTTTACAAGCCTAGCCCACAGGATAACCCTGTCATCGTGCCACCCGACCATAGCTCCCAGTGCCTCTGGCAAGTAGAGCCACTGCAGTGATCCCCGGGGTGAATTTTCTATTTCCCATCCACTCATCAAGATTTCTCTTGAAGAAGGCCAGTGAGGTGTTCTGCTTGACATGTATGGGAAGTCTATTCCATAGCATGGGCAGTCTCTGGGTTATGAACCTGTCCTTCCAGCATGTTCTGATGATTGTGGTAATGAGGTTGAGGTCTCTGGAGAGTGTAGTGCAGAGGGATTGGGATTTCTTTAGATGTAGCATTTCTAACAGAGCTGGGTCAGACATAGCTTTGTACATCAAGCAGAGATTGCCTCTAAGTACACAATATGAGACAGATAATAGTTGGAGTTTTTGAGTCTGTCCATATAGGACAAGTGTTTAAGGCCTAGGATCCACTTGTGAGGTACTTTTGTGGCCTCTTCAGTTGTTGCAGGTGTCTAGTGAGGTACATGCCAAATGGGGCATTGTACTCAATGACTTGCCTAATGAGGGAGACAATGACCTCTTTCTTCCTGGATGCAAAACCCTTAGTAATGAGATGTGCCATATAGAAGGACTTTTTGACCACAGTGGCAATGTGGTGGTCAAAATAGAGGTTAATGTTAACCTGTGTTCCCAGAAGGACTTTTTGACCACAGTGGCAATGTGGTGGTCAAAATAGAGGTTAATGTTAACCTGTGTTCCCAGATCTCTTATAACGCCTTCTGTGTTCAATAGACTACCATTGATGTGGTAATTCATGGGAACTGGGTTTTTCCCAAACGGGATGACAACACATTTTTTGGCATTGAGCTTAAGGCCATGGTTCTGACACCAGTCGTTGGTCGCAGTGAGGCCTTTCTGTAGGATGTGAACATCACTTGGGGAGTTAATAATGGCTCCTAACTTGCAATCGTCTGCAAACGTTGTCAGCCAGAGTCCCTTCATGTCGACCTGGACTTCTGAGAAGTAGATACCAAATAGGAGAGGACCCAGGACTGATCCCTGTAGGGCTCCACTCATGACTGGTAGGCAGTCTGACTTGGAGTCAGCTATTTCACACTGTGGGTTCTATCTGAGAGCCAGTTTGCAACCCACCTAATGATATAGGGGTTGATGCCTAGCTTAATGAGATTTTCTATAATTCCTGAGTGGGGAATGGTCTCAAAGGCCTTGCTGTATGAACCACCTTGCCTTCATCCACAGCTCTGGTGACTGACTCAAAGAAGTCAATCAAGTTGAGCAGGCAAGATCTACCCTTCACAAAACCAAACTGTGTGGGATCCGGAGTTTGGGTATTCCCTGTATCCTTGTTTATTAGGTCCATGATGATGCGTTCCATAGCTTTGCATATCAGACTTGTCAGGCTAATGGAGTGATAGTTCCCAGGGTCTATAGTCGCGCCTCCTTTGTGGAGAGGGATGACTATAGCAGTGCGTCATTTGTTAGGGACAAAGCCTGAGGCGAGGCTGTGATTGCACAGGGCACACAGGTGAGGTGCCAGTTCACTCTGAAGTTCATGTAGAATACAGTCAGGGATATTGTCAGATCCCATAGAAACTGTATTCTTGGGCTTGGACAGTGTTGTTTTAACCTGTACAGCAGTAATACTGGGTTTCTGGCAATCTACTGATATTGTGATTGGCCCTTTGGGGGGAAGGGTAAAGTTGGCACCGTATCTGTCAGCCAGTATATTGGCAATATCTGTTGGCTCAGTATAGGAGATACCATTGTGCAGTAACTCCTTGAAGGCAATAGTCAAAATGCCATTTACCAAATTGTTTGAGAAATAAAGTTCTATTTTTGTAATTATTTACAGCCGTTTGGTTTTATTTGTTTTTTTTTTTTTTTTTTCATTTGCTAAATAGAACTTATTTTCAGTTTATTGTGTTTTATTTTTTTGGTTCTAGAAGGTATATAATTATATTGTTCTCAAATGTTCACTAACTTGCACATGTCTGATTCACATCTACTTGATTCCTGCTATAATAAAATAGCAAAATTTGCTGCTAATATACCCAACAGGACCCATTGTTGCCTTGTTCTTCAAAAACTACACTGGCTTGAATTTCCCAGTCTGTTATTACTCAATCAGCTCACCACTGTCCACTCTATTATCCACAAACCTGAAAACTGCCCTGCACTCTGCAACCTAGTGCAACTAAATACCAACCCCAGGACCCTTAGATCATCTGATAAACCTATACTCAAGGTAGCAAAGTCCCATAATTACTGTGGTGACTCTCTGTTCTCCTATAAAGTAGCCAAACAGTGGAACCAAATGTCCCAGAATATTTTTAAAAACACAGATAGTCATAGCTTCAAACACCTTCTAAAGGAATACCTTATTCAACAATGGCTATGCTTCTGTAATACTCCTAGCTAGTTTCTCATCCCATCAATCAAATGTTTCTTTTCTCCTATCTTCTCCTTGTCTTACTTCTACCAAATGAAAATACCACAATGGTTTATTTTAGTTATGTATTTAATGAGTTTCATATTACTGTCTGTAGTAAGGCTCAGGAAATGTAATGTTTTCTGTTTACATTCTCTTTTTGTAAATTGTGAATGTAGGCAACTGTTAAACTTTTTGTATATTCTTTGTAAATCTTTGTAAAAATGTTGTAATCATTTTTGTACTATTGTTATGGAGCTTTTTCCCCCGGGTCTCTGCTGAAAATGGGCTACTTGCCCGGCCGGACACTACCCAGTTAACAAATATAAAATAAAATAAATAAATAAAATAAATGTTGGTATTTATAGCTATCTATTCTATCTCTCTCTCTCGCTTTTAATATATATGTCAACTCATTATTAATTGACCCATTTCAGTAATTCATAGCCAGGTGAATCATTAAAGTGGGGCTTATTTTGCATCCTGTAGGGAGTGAAACATCTGTTCTCTGTCTTCCATATGGTTGATGCACCACAGGTTCATAGGTTCATAGGTAGGTACTAGGTTATTGGCCCTAGGGCCTATACAAGCCTAGCAAAAAGGTACCCTGGCTTTCGCCACCTAAGAAAATTATTTTCCTGTGCCCCTGTCGAGCAGAGCCACAGACATGATCCCTGGGGTGAATTGCCTATTTCCCATCCAATCATCAATATTTTTCTTGAAGAGTGCTAATGAAGAGCTTTGTTTGATATAGATAGGTAGTTTGTTCCAGAGTATGGGAAGTCTCTGGGACAGGAATCTATCCCTCCAGCATGTTCTATTTATTGTGGTGACAAGGTTTAGGTCCCTAGAGCGTGTAGCTCGGATGGATTGGGATTTCTTAAAGTGGAGCGTGTCCAACAGCTCTGCATTTGACATAGCTTTGTATGTTAGGCAGAGATCGCCTCTGAGTAGGCGATATGTGATGAAGTAAAGCTGGAGTTTTTTGAGATGGTCTATGTAGGGCATCTGTTTGAGGTCAATAATCCTCTTTGGGAGGCATTTCTGCGGCCTTTCCAGTTGGTGTTGTAGATGTCTTGTGAGGTACATACCAAAAGGGGCGCTGTAGCCTATAATGGGTCTAATGAGTGATGAGTAGAGGGGAACAATGACCTCTTTTTTCCTGGATGAGAAACCTTTTGTGATGAGGTGTGCCACGTAGAAGGATTTCCTGACTACTGTGGCGATGTGATTATCCATAGAGAGACTACTGTCCACTTGTGTCCCAAGGTCTCTTATCACACTTTCAGTGTTTAGTAGAATACCACCTATGTGGTAGCTCATGGGTACAGAGTTTTTACCAAAGGGGATGACAATACACTTTTTGGCATTGAGCTTGAGACCATGGCTTTGACACCAGGCATCTCATAGGTTCAGAGGTTCATGGGTAGGTACTAGGCTATTGGCCCTAGGGCCTATATAAGCCTAGCCAAAAAGGTACCCTAGCTTTCGCCACCCAAGAAAATTATTTTCCTGTGCCCCTGTCAAGCAGAGCCACAGAAGTGATCCCTGGGGTGAATTTCCTATTTCCCATCCAATCATCAAGATTTTTCTTGAAGAGTGCTAATGAGGAGCTCTGTTTAACATAGATAGGTAGTCTGTTCCAGAGTATGGAAAGTCTCTGGGACAGGAATCTATCCCTCCAGCATGTTCTGTTTATTGTGGTGACAAGGTTTAGGTCTCTAGGGCATGTAGCTCGGAGGGATTTCTTTAAGTGGAGCATGTCTAACCGCTCTGGGTTTGACATAGCTTTGTATGTTAGGCAGAGATCGCCTCTGAGTAGGCGATATGCGACAGAGTAAAGCTGGACTTTTTTAGATGGTCTGCGTAGGGCATCTTTTTGAGGCCAGTAATCCTCTTTGTGAGGTATTTCTGCAGCCTTTCCAGCTGTTGTAGATGTCATGTGAGGTACATACCAAAAGGGGCGTTGTACTCTATAATGGGTCTAATGAGTGATGAGTAGAGGGAAACAATGACCTCTTTTTTCCTGGATGAGAAACCTTTTGTGATGGTGTGTGCCATGTAGAAGGATTTCCTGACCACTGTGGCAATGTGATTATCAAAAGAGAGACTACTGTCCACCTGTGTCCCAAGGTCTCTTATTACACTTTCAGTGTTAAGTAGACTACCGCCTATGTGGTAGTTCTTGGGTACAGAGTCTTTACCAAAGGGGATGACTATGCACTTTTTCGCATTGAGCTTGAGGCCATGGCTTTGACACCAGGCATCTGTCTCAGTGAGGCTCTTTTGTAGGATGTCCACATCATTAGGACTTTCAGTTATGGCTCCTAGTTTGCAGTCATCTGTGAACTTAGTTAGCCAAAGACCTTCTGTGTTAGCCTGTACTTCAGAGAAGTAGATACCAAACAGGAGAGGACCCAGGACTGAACCCTGTGGTACTCCACTTGTCACTGGTCTGAAGTCGGATTTGGAGTCTGCTACTTTCACAGTGTGGGTTCTGTCAGTAAGCCAGTTGGCAACCCATCTTGTGACATAGGGATTTATACCTAGTTTAGTGAGTTTATCTATAATTCCAGAGTGGGGGATGGTGTCGAAAGCATTGGCAAGATCTAGATAGGCTGTGTGAAGCACCTTACCCTCATCTATGGCTTTGGTGACTGCCTCAAAGAGGTCTATCAGGTTTATTAGACATGGTCTGCCTTTTACAAACCCGAACTATGTGGGGTCCAGAGTTTGGAGATTACCAATGTCTTTGTTTATGATTTCCATGATGATACGTTCCATGGCCTTGCAGACCAGACTCATCAGGCTAATGGGGTGGTAGTTCCTGGGGTCTGTTGTGGCTCCCCCTTTGTGGAGGGGGATAACTGTTGCAGTGCACCATTCAATGGGCACAAAGCCTGAGGTGAGGCTATGACTGAACATGGTACTTAGGTGGGGTGCCAGTTCATTCTGTAGTTCGTGTAGAATGCAGCCTGGGATGTTGTCAGGTCCCATGGATGGTGTGTTCTTGGCTTTGGAGAGTGAGGTTTTTACCTGTGCAGCCGTGATTACAGGAACTTTGCATTCTTCCCATATAGAGATGGGCCCTTTAGGGGGTGAGACGAGGGGTAAAGTTAGCACTAAATCTATCTGCCAGGATGTTGGCAATATCAGTTGGTTCTGTATATTTGTCTCCATGAGGCATTTTTGTAGGATGTCCACATTGTTAGGAGTTTCAATTATGGCTCCTAGTTTGCAGTCATCTGCAAACTTCGTTAGCCAAAGACCGCCTGTGTTAGCCTGTACTTCAGAAAAGTAGATACCAAACAGGAGAGGACCCAGGACTAAACCCTGTGGTACTCCACTTGTCAATGGTCTGAAGTCGGATTTGGAGTCTGCTATTTTCACAGTGTGGGTTCTGCCAGTCAGCCAGTTGGGAACCCATCTTGTGACATAGGGATTTATACCTAGTTTAGTGAGTTTATCTATAATTCCATAGTGGGGGATGGTGTCAAAAGCCTTGGCGAGATCTAGATAGGCTG
The DNA here is from genome assembly GCF_019279795.1 of Protopterus annectens. Taxonomy (NCBI): domain Eukaryota; kingdom Metazoa; phylum Chordata; order Ceratodontiformes; family Protopteridae; genus Protopterus; species Protopterus annectens. The sequence continues at coordinate 771,586,837 of NC_056744.1, forward strand.
TATGAACCACCTTACCCTTGTCTATGGGTTTTGTGACTGCTTCAAAGAAGTCTATCAGGTTTAGGAGACATGATCTGCCTTTTACAAAACTGAACTGGGTGGGGTCCAGACTTTGGAGATTACCATTGTCTTTGTTTCTAAGTTCCATGATGATACGTTCCATGGCCTTGCAGACCAGGCTCGTTAGACTAATGGGGTGGTAGTTCCCGGGGTCCATGGTGGTTCCTCCTTTATGGAGTGGGATAACCGTCACTGTGCACCTTTCAGTGGGCACAAAGCCTGAGTTTAGGCTATGATTGAACATGGTGCTTAGGTGGGGTGCCAGTTCATTCTGTAGTTTATGTAGAACGCAGCCTGGGATGTTGTCAGGTCCCATGGATGCTGTGTTCCTGCCTTTGGAGAGTGTGTTTTTTACCTGTGCAGTTTGAAGAACAATCTGTCAAGTGTTGACATTGAAAGGAGGAAGATTAAAAGCATGTGGGTAAGATGTCTGTGAGTCTGAGTTTTTTAATGGTAAAATGTTTGGTTGTAATGGATGTTTCAGCACTGGGGCAGGAATGTGCATGTAGGTGTTTCTGAGGTGGGGTAAGAATAAGATTTATGTAAAGGGACAGATGTGTGCTGCTGTGTGTGGTGTGTGTCTGAGTGTCTTTTGTAGTGGTAGTGTTACAGAAAGGGTTTTCTAAGGTAAGCTGTAGGACTGTGGTTAGGAGCAGGGTCAGGGTTAAAGTT
>NC_056744.1:771592568-771633706 GCF_019279795.1 Protopterus annectens
GCTTTCACCTGTGGTTGGTGCACCTCCACAACCCATGCTAATTATAAATACTAACTCCAAAATCACACAATGCCAGAAAAAGGACATATTTCTCAATCCTGAGCATTGTGCAATTTCACACACTTGTCAACAATCTGTGTAGGTGATTGAATTCAACCAAAGAGATCTTCCAAACTTTTCAGGTTCCCCCTAGATATATATATATATATATATATATATATATATATATATATATATATATATGTAGCAGGCGATAATCATATATTGTGTGCAATATACCACACTAAGTTATTTTCATGTTGTGAGATACACAAAGTTTTTCTTAATGCATGCATCACAAAACTGAATGCATAGTATTCTTTACTTAAGGGTTAAGGGAGGGGCTTTAATTTTCTACACTTTTAATAATACAATTTGCAGTAAATTGCACTTTGATTTGCTGCATAAACACTGAACACTGAACCATCATGACCTTGTGTCTGCATTTGTTCTTATAAACAACAGGAAATGAAAACAACCCAAAAAGCCAAGACAGTTACTTCTCAGTAAACACGATTTTACAAATACGGTTTCACTATTGATGGCTGATCTGTGTCTACCAAAAGGGAGGTATATATTTTCAAATATTGTACATACAATCCAGCAATCAAAAGGACACATAATTTGCTTCCTTTTCAGTCACACAAACCAGGAGAATTATACAGCATGTAATTGAATGACTGTCTTCCTATCCAGATCCTTCCAAATTACCACAGCTATACAAGTAGGGTGCTATAAAAGATAACTTGCTGCAGTCAAAGCCTCCATATAGCTGTCCATTAAGAATGATGTGTCATTCTGAAGAACTCAAAAGAAACCACATGACTGCTATTTGTACTATCCAACCAATTCATGTCTTGCCTTGATCATAGCACACATGACTGATACTATTAATTTAAATTGAGAGCAAATGATGCTGAAAACTTGAGTCTACACTCTCATGTATATTATACAATGATTGGCCATTAACATTCAAAAACGACCACATTGATTCGTCAACTGAACCAGCATGCCCATTGTAAATCGAGCATATACCAATAGAAACAAGTCCGGTCACCCGAACGTTTGTCTATTAATATATGCTATAGATTTTTTTGTTTTCTTGACCTTAAAAAAATAAATAAATAAATAAACTCTGAAATACAGACAGTTAAGAGGTATGAGAGAGACAGGACAGAAAAAAATACAAGGAAAATCGGGTATGTTATGGAAAACTAAAGAAACATACCCAGTTTTCCTTGTAAGTTCTCTTTTCTGTCTCTCTCATACCTTTGAAGTGTTCTGATTTCAAACTTTATAAGAAAAAAAAAAGAAACAACGGAGATCTTCCTTTCTCACTGCTTCCATTCCAAAGCACTGATGTACTGCATAAGTATGGGAATGTAAGTCCCATACATATGTGCAGTACATCAAGAAAGCCCCAAGATACATAAACAAAGTGGAAGAACACCGCAGCGCCATTATACAAGGACATTATTTAAGAAAAGTAAGTAATTTTTTTCTTAAATAATGTCATTGTATATTCAACCTTGTGATCAAACCATGCCAACCATGGGTAAATCAACCATTACCCACAGCTAGCTATGGGGTATTGCTATATTATAAACCTTTCAGAGCAACTTGTTTGACAGGGTTGAAGTGCTTAAGGGGTGAGTTAAGATGTTCTTGACAAAAAGTACAGTGTCTTGTAAGTTAGATATGAAATGGCCATAACCATTACTTTGTATTAGGTTTTTATTTACTCATGTTGTTTAGGAAAAAGAAAGAGTACTATGTGGTCATCTATATTAGCACATGTCATATTCATAACCTATTTATGCATGAGTTATTTCCTTAAAGTATAATACACTTTTGTCACTACACCATTTATTATGAGACAGAAAAAATTATTACCATATGGTATGATGATGGAGAAGAGTTGTGTTATCAGGGGTATAGCCAGTACTTTTGTAGATGCACACCAACTTGTACACCAAGTTCTGTAATATAACCCCATGTTCAACCCCTCTCCGCCAGCATGGTCAGTGCATGTTTTTGGAGAACATGCCTTTACAGAACTGCAAAATTACACCACAGTCCTAAAATGGTAGACTTGAATGAAAATAAATAAACAAATAAATGCATACATATTTACATACCTAACAAATAAATAAATACACATGCCCATGAGACATTGTGAAAACAAAGAAGAACTTGTTTAAGAAAATATATTCCTAAATTAAATAAAACCATGGTGTTCCTGTCAGTTCCATAAATATAAATTACTGATTTTAAAAAGTATGCCATGGCATACTTAATTTATCCCTGGCTAAGTCCTTGGGCACTATGATACTTTTACAAATGTATGATGCAAACTGCTTAAAATTCATCTTCTTTCATAGCTGTATCCGCCACAGTGGAATTAATTCATTTGCATTTAACTGGATTTTTTATTCCATTTATATGGTTCGGTACATGTACTAGTCTACTTTCCCATAAAGGAGCATTGCTAGCATTTCTTTGTCCAATGACTGCAAAATTGCAAACAAAAAATAGATAAATAAATAACTAAAGAGTGTTTGCCCCAGGCAGACATTTATGTGCATTAACACCTGGCAGAGTAATGTGGGTGACAGGAATAGTGGGAGATTTCATGGTTAGTAAAGTTAATAAGACAAAGTATAGAGGGACCTTAGAGTTTGGCTTAGAGACCAAGGTGTGAGTAGGCAGGCATTATTAAGCAGGATGTATGTACTTAACACAAGGAAGGGGGTAGGATATTTAAGAAAGAGAAGAAGGCGTGTTTGCTCTCTTAGCATGAGCATTTTGGCTAATGAGTCTGCTTAAGTCAGTCATGGTATAAGCATTGTTCGCACCATCATAAGATTAGTTTGTCCTTGACTGTTAAGTATAAATCTGGAAGGTTAAATGTTTTTGCTGACAATTTATACTGATTTCAGTTTTACAAGCACTGGGATATTGTTCCAGAGGGAGAGGTGCAACCAGGGATAATCTGGGGTATGGTGAATTGGCAAGCTATAGCATAATGGATTATTCAGCAGTCCTGGGCAGCTTACACTGCATTACAAGCATTTGCTGCTTTTTTGATAAGTTGCTTATAAAGACCAGGCAATGATTCAGAAGAAAGTCTCAGTCACTAATTACCCATTGAGATGGAGCTAGATGGAGCTAGATGGAGCTAGGTCATTATAGTATGAGGATGAAGCTAGGGTCATTACGGCATGGAGACAGAGCTAGGGTCATTATCATATGGAGATAGAGCTTGGGTCATTACTGTATGGAGATAGAGCTAGGGTTATTATCATATGGAGATAGAGTTAGGGTCATTATGATATGAAGATAGGGCTAGGGTCATCATGGTATGGAAATGTAGCTAGAGTCATTGTGATATGGAGATGGTGTTAATGTCATTACTGTATGGAGATGGAGTTAAGGTCATTATAGTATGAAGATAGAGCTAGGGTCATTACGGCATGGAGATATAGCTAGGGTCATTATCATATGGAGATAGAGCTATCGTCATTATGATATGTAGATGGAGCTAGGGTCATTATGGCATGGGGATGGAGCTAGAGTCATTAGGGTCATTATGGTGTGGAGATGGAGCTAGGGTGATTACATTATGAAGATAGAGCTAGGGTCATCACCACATTGTGATGATGAAGGATCTGCTGTTGTTGGAGCTTCCATCATTTGCAAGAGCTCAGCAGTGTCACTGGGTAGGGGGAGAGAAAGGTATGTCTCACTAGCAGGGTGGAACACAATTGCTAGTATGGTGTTCCTGCAGTGTGAAGGAGTTTTTATTTTTAATGCAGCACTGATTTTCTACTCAGCTGTGAATAATGTTGTGCAGTATATCAACAGGAGGGGGATGCTTGTATTGACAAGCACAACACCATCTGAATGTACTTGCTGCGAGTAGCATAGGTTACACCTTTGGGACCAACCTATATGCAAATGATGAATTCATTAATTGCATATGATCAGAGGTGATTTGCATGTGTACTCTATATACAGTAATATGGCTACATAATGAGACATTGTATGCCTTTTCAGGGAATTATGTACAGTTGGTATACCATGCTACACTGTACAGTCCTATTCGAAGCAATGTTTACAAATAGTGCTTATAATATCAATAAATCACATTATTAAATTCCAGTTATCTTTATAGTTGAATGCCTGTATTTTTGCTATATGATTCCTGAAATATTTGATATGTTGTCAATGAAAAAACATGCTCATTAGTTTTAGTTTTTTCTTTACATTATTGATATTAAATAATCAGTTATTTCTTACCTTACAGGCATTTGTCTCATTGTTTTCTATGAAAAGACACCAAAAACCATCCACATTCCCGATTCATAAAACAATTTCTGTGATTCAACATTTCCTTCCATCACATGAGGACCTAAAGAATACTATTATGTTATCAAATAATTCTTCCTTTTAATTGTCTCCCCCCATGTATTTAGTTGCATGTTTACCCATATATCTTTCATCTATAAGTTCATTTTCTAATTTATTTGTAAACTAATGTTCCCTTTTCTAATTTATAATCAATTTTTGCACTAATACATCATTATAGCATCTTCATAACAGATCAATTAGCACACATGCCTCACATTTCTTTATTTTATCCCATAAAAAGTCAAATTTGTTATATGTACATTCGATCATTGTGTAAGCTTTATAATATCCTGTCTTACATAACCAAATTAATATCATTAAATGTATTTTCTTTTAAATAACACAATATGCTTTCCAGAAATTAAACCATTTTCTTGCATTTTCAGCTAACTTCTCCACTTGTCTTTAGTATTGTAAAATTCCTCAAACAGTATACCTAAAATGTATTGTTTAGTATTTGAGAAATACACATTTCTTAGCTTGTAATTCCATCCAAAGCCCTTGCTTTTTTCTTGATTTAAACATTATCCTACTTTGACTAACTTCTCTTTGAGTATATCTAGCATACACATACATAACAAATCACTCTTCCTTCAGAACACTGATTATGTCCCCAGCAAAATAATACAGCTTGGGAGCTAAAAAATTAGGATACATCTTCCATTCACAATCTTGCATTACCTGCCTTACCTTTACAGTAGCAATATTTATTATAAATATAAAAAAGCAGGGCTCAGATCATATCCTTATGAGTACCCTGTTTCTTCATGTGTATACTTCCATCTAAGTATCTATTCATAAATGGTTTCAAAATAGTATTCTTAACCACATTCACATAAAGTTTAGAAAAATATCACCAAAACAATATGCACACACTAAATTTAATGTTGATTCATGCAAAATATAGGTTCATAGTGTAAACTAGGCTAACAACCATAGGGAGCTTTTTAATCCTGGCCTGGCATCCAAAATGTATGTGGTGCATTTAGGTGCCTTAAGATTATTTTAATGGGCATATGTAGGCTAGGGCCTGGGTGGTCAAGTATTTACAGGGCTGCTTCTGTACAGAGTTCTGAATTTAATAAAACTAGATTTTTACATTCGACTTCAGAATTCCCCACAACATTCCTATTTAATTGCAGTTTTTTAATAGCTAATCATTCATCCATACTAAAATCTTATTGAATGCATTTATATATTTACAAACATAATGAAGGACCTTATTGAACTTCTTTATTGTGGTATTAGTAAAAGGAGGCATAACATTCACTTTAGGTTTCAAAATTATAATTTAATTGTAATTTATCATGTTATCCCTAGCACATAAAAAAATAAATAAATAAACAGTCCAGATCTGCTTGGTTAGAATCAATGTTGCTATCTATAAAATTGTCTGTAGAAAAGTATACCATCAAATTTAACTTGCATATCACAGTATAATTCTCTTTCAGTTTGTATCCCATTCAGTATGTTTGTTGGAAGAAACTTCAAACCAAAAGATACCGCTGACTAAAACAAATCAGGGAGATCCAACAATGTTAACTCTACTACTCTCTCATTTTCACTATATCCACATATATTATGTCAGCAAATGAAACCAATGGGCAAGAAACATGCAATGTTGAAACACTGTTTCTTAAAAATAAGCTGAACTGATCTTAAAATAAAATGCAATGAATCCTTGTGAACATAATAACTGGCAGCGTTTTATTTTTAATAGATGTTTTGAGTAATGTGATTCTGGCTTATAAAAGGATATTTTTGGTGGTGTTTTAGAGTTCTTGAATGAATGTTGTTGTTGAAGCACTAGACTTCTAATATTTTTTATAGCCAGTAGCTTTGTTTGTGGGCCATAATAATTTATATACAGTTTTCTTAACCATGATTCTTTCCCAGACATATTTTCATATTTTTTATCATGCTCTATTGCTTTTTATCTCATGTTTATGACTTTATTGTACACAGTATTCATAAGCTATTTTCTATGGTACTCGTGTTTCAGTCTTGATGGCACTATCTTTCTCTCACATACTTATTTTCTGTTTTGGCAATCTTTTTTCTGTTAATGCACATTCTTCCATAATGGCCAGTTTTACCCCACACCCCACAAAAGTTGATCTTTTGCTTTACATCACCTCCTTCCATGCCTAATGCCACAAGAAGAAAGAGGGCAAAGATTTTATACAAAACAGATTAACTCAATTAGGAAACTAAGTTATGAGGAGAGATTGAAATCACTGAATTTGTATTCAGCAAATTATCAATTAATAAGAGATGATTTCAGCTGGACAATATTATCTTTGTAGAAAATTTTAACTCATGGAAACTTGGAAATTACATTTTTGAATTACAGCATGTCCTAGGATTTAACAAAATTGCTTACACCTGCCTAGTTGTTTAACACAGATCAATTTACAAGATCCAGGAGAAATGCAATTTGGAAACAGCTTTAGCCACAATAAATATAACCTCATTACTGATCCATCTGCATGTCCCTGAATTATACTTTTATTCCCATAGTGCTCACAGCCCTAGACAGCAGTACTGGCCCATGGATAGTGTTGGCAAAGGCACCCCCTCACACTCACATACACACACGCACATTGATACCCTCGGTCCTCTACCTAATCCATCTATTACAAACACCCAGCAGCCACACACACACACACACACACACACACACACACACACACACACATTTGAAATGACTCCATTTATACCCATACAGACATGCACCCACTTCTACTCACTTACCATCTTACACCACCCCAACCCCATGCCTGTGGTGAACTTACCTGCACCAAGACATTTGATGGTATTAAATTTTCCAAACAACATGTAATTTGCAGAGTCAAGCAATTCTCTGAATAATTTACAGATTCTTAGGTTCATAGGCATATACTACTTTAATGACCTCTAGGGTCCTTATAAGCCTAGACGTGCAACACAAATGTGACCCAGAAATCTGATTTATGAAGGGGGTGATTTTCTAATTGTCTCTGTCCATCAGAGACATAGGCACTAAACCAGGGGTGAATTTCTGATTACCCATCTATTGGTACAAGTTGTGCTTAAATAAGGATGGGGGAAAACTTTGCTTCACATGGATGAGAAGACTATTCAAGAGAATGGGAATTCTCTGAGACACATATCTGTCTCTCCATGTCCTATTTATGTCACAAACAAAATTTAGGTCTTTAATTTAGTAGTTCTGATGCTATTTGTTTTGTGGATGTGCAAAAGGTTCATAAAAACAGGGTCAAGGAATGCCTTGTATGAAAGACAAAGATCACCTCTCAGTAGTCTGTATGATACTGAATGAAGAGACAGGCCTTTGAGGCAATCAGCTTAGGACACTGTGTTTACTCCTTATATTCTTTTTTGTAAGGAAACTTTGTGAACATTCCAGTTGCTGCATGTTTCTGGTCAGGTACATAATGAAGGGGGCATTATACTTTATGATGCCAGTTTAACTAAAAAAAGTTTTTTTAAGGGTGTTCTTTAAAAACAGTCCCACAGCATTGCATCATGTCTGTGTGTGCGTTGTGGCGCAGACATCCTGATCTTCCTGTCTGCCCATGCAATTTTAAATACAGTACAGCATTGTATGTGTAAAATGTCCCAGTTAGGTATACCCTGTGGTTAGTATTACTCAGGCTCAAACCCTGAACCTTAGGTACAAGAAGCAAAAGCTTGAATTCTCTACCCGTACCACCACTTGTAATGGAAGGAGTTGAGTACATACTTCTCAACTGTCCAGATTTTCATGGAATGTTTGGAATGTTTGGCTCATACTTTTAGTCTGTTCCTCCTAAATGGATATCATGAGGTTCAAGTACAATGATATGATGACCTCTCTAGACCTAGATGCCATGCCCTTTCTTATAATTTGAGCTATATAGAGGGATTTTCTTACTACCTTGGATACTTGTTGGTCAAAGGTTAGGTTACTATCTATATGACTTAAAATATCCCTAGCTAGTAAGTCAATTTTTAGGGGTGTTTCACTGATGTTGTAGTTACCCATTTGTGACTGACTACCCAAAAGTAATTACAATGCATTTCTTGGCATTGAGTTTTAAGGCATGGCTTTGGCACCTAAGATTTGACTTCATTAGACCTTCCTAAAGGCTGTTCTTGTCTTGCGTGGATTCAAAGACAGTTCTCAGTTTGCAGTCATCTGCAAACTTGGTTAGCCAGAGGCCTTTGATGTTGGCTTTGACATCCAATAAGTAGACGCCAAAGAAGTGGGCCTAGCACAGAGCCATGGGAGACTCCACTAGTTACTGGCCTCTTTCTGGAGGTGGCCTCATTGAATCTAACTTCCTGGGTTCTGTCAGTGAGCCAGCTAGCTACCCAGTGTGTTATAAAAGAGTTTATACCTATTTTAATACATTTTCTGACAATGCCCCAGTGGGCATCACTTAATAAAAGGTCATTTGCCTTGGAATAGTTCCTGTTATCAGTTTTAATGAGATTATTAAGTTTGTTTTTATTTTGAAGGAGATCTTAACAGGGATGACAAGACACTTGTGGGGGTACAGCTTTTTCCCATATTTGTGAACATTAAGTCCAGTATGTTGGAGGCTCAACTATTTGCTCAAGATTGCTCTTATTTATGAAGTCCAGAAATCTCTATGTCTGTAGATTTAAGGCTGTGTAGCATTCCCAGTCTATAGAGGTGTAATTAAAGTCACCCATAAGTAGGGTATTAGGTTTGATGGCAAGTATCACCAGTAGGTCCAAGTATGCATTGTGAGCTTCTTGGGACATGGAGTGTGACCTATAGCTGGCTACGATTTGGTACAGGATTTTATCTATGGGCATCTGCAAGTGGAAAAACTCCAGCATGTCATCCTGTTTGACCACCCTAGAGGTATGCTTGTTATTGATGTATATTGAGACAACTACACCATTAGCCATTGTCTGTGCAGCTAATGGTCGAAATGCGTTTAAGACACTGAAACCTTGCACTGCCAGGGTACTCTCTGCAGTTTAAAATCATGTCTCAGTAACTGTGCAGATGTCTGTATTCTTGGGTGTGAGGAGGGCTTGGAGAAGTGTACTTTTTATTTAGTCTCCTCACATTGAGCAGTTACACCCTGAGGTTCAGTTTAGTTGATTTTGCTATGTCAGTAGGTTTGTCAATTTGGCATTGCCTAAAAAAGGTACCATGGGGATGGATAAAATTTTAGCCAGTATTCAAAAGCCTAAAGGGGAAAGTTGCGGACCATCCTTGACAAAGAATGTGGTCTGTTAACCATGTTCTCCTAAGCTGACAAATTTTGGATCCCCATAGAATGACACCAGAAAGTCAACAAGTAGTTGAAATCAATATTTTATGGTCATATTTTGTCAACATCCTTGGTGATGGTAATATGCTGCTCAATGCTAGGTTCATACCAACCTGAGACACATAGTCTGAAAACTCCTTAATGTGTCTCTTCAAATAGTCCTATGATGGAATTATATTTGTTCCTGTGCTGTAATGACTTGAATGAGTTTGTGATTTGGTACTTCCTGGCTCCAGATAAGCAACTTACAGTTCTCTTCCCCTTCTTCCTCCAGGCTAGAGGGGCATCATTATATCTTACAATGGATTCCCCTATGATGAGAGTCCTGGGAAGTATGTCTGCCTCCCTTAGGGGCATAGAGTTTGCGGCTCCACTGAGAGTGGCAGTATGTGTGGTGTTAGGTGTTATTTTTTTCTGAGTGCCTTCATGCTTACTGAGGCATAACTTTGACAGCGGGTGATCTACACAACATTTGTTGTTCAGGAAGATTGCTTTTAAGTGCCCCAGCACAAGTTAGTCTATATGTATGTTGTGTGCTATGTGAGGTGAGTGTTGTGTGTCTGATTTTGACAACCTGATGTGCACTTAGCCTTGAGTGTCATTGTGTAAGTACACCTCTTGCATGGTGTGTCTGCTTCTTTAAGGATTAAGTGATTGTCTGAAGGCTATTAAGGGTGTGTTGTTGCAGACTAATAAGGGTGCTTTATTGGAGAAGATTATGCCAAACAGTACTAAATTATGTTAACTTTAACGTTTACACAATACTGAAGTCTACTAAAATCTGTTGGTATTACCCCTCAATGCCCATCTAGCTGGCTAAGCTTATTGCCATGCAAGGTATTTGCTCTATATTCCTGCTTTACAGGGTACAATTTTATGGACACAGGGAAAATTTGCTTTCTATGTGTTTACTACTGTACAGGGCAATACTAAGCCACACAAACATGCAAAAATCTATAGCAGCACAGAAGAAAACCCAGAAAACTAACTAATGATCCCTGTGGCCAATAAAATTACTACAGCATGAGTCATTTTGTGTGTTTCCCAACTCAGATAAAATAAGCAAACGCCTCCTGCAACAATATGAATAAACTCAGTCATCCTAATGTTAAAACACACTAGAAGAGACCCACAAGTGCAATGCTACACAATCCAGTTAAACAGCTAACTCCCTTGCTGGCGGTAATTTCAACAAAACAGTAATTATATCAGTAACAGTGAAAGGAAGATCAATTGTATTACAAAAATACAGTGAAATCCACACATAAAAGCAAAAAACAGTAGTGATCACTCAAAGTAATTTAAACAAGTGTGATTTAGCAATAAAAGGTACTTAACTTTGCCTGAATCGCACTGGATACAAGCAAAACACTTCTGGAATGCAGGCTAGGATTCCAAGAACTCCAAGCAGGAGAGAATATGTAGTAAAGGTGGTTTACCCAAGAGCAATACTAGTTTGCTGGGTGGGCACTCCTTATCACTGAGGTATGGAAAACACTGGGTGGGAAGAGTACATAAATAGCTTATACAACAGACAATAGCAATGAAAGAGTGGACGTAGGGATTTTGGAAATCAGATTACCATAAAGGGTGGAGGCCAGAGACAAAGACTTACAAAAGCACCATAGCAAAAGGGTTCATAGTTTCATAGGTGTGTACTAGGCTAATGGCCCTGGAGCCTTTACAAGCCTAGCCCATAGGCATACCCTGGCATTGTGCCATCCAACATTAGTTCCTAGTGCCTCTGTCGAGTAAAGCCACTGGAGTGATCCCCGGGGTGAATTTTCTATTTTCCATCCACTCATCAAGATTTCTCTTGAAGAGAGCCAGTGAGGTGCTCTGCTTGACATGTATGGGAAGTCTATTCCATAGCAAGGGCAGTCTCTGGGTTATGAACCTGTCCCTCCAGCATGTTCTGTTGATTGTGGTAATGAGGTTGAGGTCTCTGGAGCATGTGGTGTGGAGGGATTGGGATTTCTTTAGATGCAGCATTTCTAACAGAGCTGGGTCATAAATGGCTTTGTAAGTCAAGCAGAGATCGCCTCTAAGTAGGCGATATGAGAAAGAGAATAGTTGGAGTTTTTTGAGTCTGTCCATATAGGACAAGTATTTAAGGCCTAGGATCCTTTTTGTGAGGTACTTCTATGGCCTCTCCAGCTGTTGTAGGTGTCTAGTGAGGTACATGCCAAATGGGGCATTGTATTTGATGATTGGCCTAATGAGGGAAGAGTAGAGGGAGACAATGACCTCTTTCTTCCTGGATACAAAACCCTTAGTAATGAGATGTGCCACATAGAAGGACTTTCTGACCACAGTGGCAACATGGTGATCAAAGGAGAGGTTGCTGTCAACCTGTCTTCCCATATCTCTTATAATGCTTTCTGTGTTCAGTGGACTACCATCAATGTGGTAATTCAAGGGAACGGGGTTTTTCCCAAGGGGGCTGACAAGACATTTTTTGGCATTGAGCTTAAGGCTATGGTTCTGACACCAGTCATTTTGGGAGGGTGGCCTAATGGTTAAGGTGTTTGCCTTACAAACACAAGGTGCAGGGTTTGAGTCTCACAAGGGATAATTGGCTAGGCTTAAAATGGCTTGCAAGGGCAGTTAGCTTAGTACTAATCTATGAATCACAGGGAACTGACCTTTAGACATGCCTGGAGGGATGGGTATTAATAAATACTGGAGCTGTTTCCTTGTAGAACATTTAGTGCTGGTAGCACTTTTGTGTGCTACAATAACTGCTACAAGAAGTCTGGTAAAGTGCTAAACTAATAAGCTAGTAAACGTGCAGGACAGGAGAGAACTAGCAGATCTAAGGGGAAAAATTAAAGAGCAGACTTTGACACCACTCAGAAGCTTACAAACAGTCCTGGATATATCAAATCTGTATCTGGACTAGATTAGTTACAAGAAAGGTGGGAAATAAGCACAGATGTGGACTTTTAATCCAGAAAGTTGAGGTTGGGAAACATTTCAAGGAACAAACAGGTTAGCTAAATGGAAACTTTCAAAGAACAAGCAGGGTAGCTGGAGAGGAACTTTCAAGGAAAATGCAGCCTAGCTAGAGAAGCATCCACTCCAATAATACCAATATTGGAACTCTTTTGGAAACTTTAGCTTAATATATTAATTGTGTAATATGTTAGTGGGGGACAGTGGTGTAGCTGTGGGGGGGGGGGGTGATCCCACCCGGGCATCACTTTTGGGACTGTCACATTTATTTTTATAGTTTAACTAAAGAAAGTTTTTTTAAGGGTGTTCTTTAAGAACAGTCCCACAGCATTGCATCATGTCTGTGTGTTCATTGTGGCGCAGACATCTTGATCTTCCTGTCTGCCCATGCAATTTTAAATACAGTACAGCATTATATGTGTAAAATGCCCCAGTTAGGTATACCCTTTGGTTAGTATTACTCAGGCTCAAACCCTGAACCTTAGGTACAAGAAGCAAGAGCTTGAATTCTCTACCCGTACCGCCACTTGTAATGGAGGGAGTTGAGTCCATACTTCTCAACTGTCCAGATTTTCATGGAATGTCTTGAATGTTTGGCTCATACTTTTAGTCTGTTCCTCCTAAAATTTGTGTTTTTCTTGCAAAACAGTAAGAAATGAATTCACTAATTAATGATAGCCATTTAAGTTTCAGCCTTCCTATCTTTCAGGAAATGCATGGCAACACAAAACATGTTATTCTACCAACTTTTTAAGATTATACAAGCAATGTTTAAAATGTGTCCCTGGTTTTGGGCCTTTGTGCCACCCCCCCAATAAATTTTGGCTTTTTCCAGATTTCTTGTGCTGCAAAGTTGAGTGTCAAGTGGATTTTACAAGGATCTCAGAGCTTCCAGGGAAGAGACGTTTAGTGCTGCTTATGCCAAGTCTCTCTGTATTGTTAGTAACACAACAGCTAGTATACTTGCGTTTGATGCCAAAGGCTGTGTGTTCTACTCCCCAGTAAATAGATGGATGGCTGATATTGTACTGTGTTGTACCTAAAAGGGGTGGATGCTGCAGTCCTGAGAATCTCCTCCTTTGGAGGAGATACCTAGTAACTATGAACCTGTTATCATTTTCCCATCCATTCCCTATTGCAATATTACTAGCTTATCATTTTTTAATGTAACATAAGCAATTTATTCTTCAAGGGCAACATAGACTTTATTTGTAAATGAAACAATGAAATATAAAGCTGTTTGCTGGCAGCAACCTCTTCATTAGTTACATATCTGTTTAATGTGGAATTATTTAGATGACTCTTACTTCTGCAGAGATTGTGCATATTTACTGATATTGGTAGATTGTAATGACAGACGTTTGAGTACACTTTTATGATGGAAATGTTCTGAATTGTTTTGTCATTACTTCATAAATTTTGTTTCACTGCTTACTGGAAAAATGTTCAAAACAAATTTAAAACACGCTCTAACAAGCGTGCTGTATTATGCAAGGAATATAATTTAATACAATTGGAAAAATGAATCAAAGAACACATGTATGTTTGCATGGTCCTAAATGTGTGTATATGGGGCCTATTATTTGAAAACAGCCCAAAGGTAGACTTTATCTGCCACTGGCCAGATGCATTTTTTTTTAACATAAGTTTCAATGCTGTTTCAATGAATGTGAGTTTCAAGGGCAGAGAAGTTTTAATGCTAACTCTGTTTTCATTGTGAGACTGTCTTGCTTTGTTTAGCAGATGTCTATCAGTGTTTGTGCTATAAAATTTAAAATAAAAGTTTTAAATGAAATCCAAATAATCATTGTAGAAGTAAAGCATAAAGCATTACACACATTAAAGTGTTTATGGTAAATGGGGAGAAATAGCCATGTAATGGGACACTGGAATGGCTACAATGGGGAGGGCTGTGTATGGGGGGCACATTTGGCCATGATTTTGTGAGGGGAGAGGGGTAGCAAACTCAAAGACACCCATGGGCAGCACAAACTCTAGCTACACCACTGGTGGTGGATGGGCTAGACACAGAATGCAACTTTAAGCAGGTAAAATGATAGGCACCAAAGCACAAACTGGAGCAAGGACAGTTCTTTCACTATTAGAGTTCCTACTGCAGTTTAAGGCACCGAACTATGCAGAAATTTACCAGTAACACTGTTTAT
The DNA here is from genome assembly GCF_019279795.1 of Protopterus annectens. Classification (NCBI taxonomy): domain Eukaryota; kingdom Metazoa; phylum Chordata; order Ceratodontiformes; family Protopteridae; genus Protopterus; species Protopterus annectens. The sequence continues at coordinate 771,607,432 of NC_056744.1, forward strand.
GTAATAAATACAGTAATAAATGACTAAGCCTCAAATATGGTAGCAGTACACATTCATGCCATATCTGTGAATTAAACTACAACACTATTGTCCAGTGTGGTTTAAAAGATGAATGGATAACATTTACAGCTAATTCTGCATGTGTAAATAGAAGTTCAGAATAATGTAGAAACACAATCTTCCCACAACTACAAATCTGTAAATTAAAATACAAGACTGAGATCCCAGAACAAACTAAAACATGCAAACAGGTAATGTTGTTGGCTAAAACATGGAAAAAAAGCAGAAAAGTACAAAGAAGTATCACTACACACATAAGTGCAGTTTAAATATTTAAGCAGAACTGAAATAATTCTATTTCCTTTTTGATGAAAAGCTAATTCTTCACAGTTCAACACCTCTCAAAGTCCTGCCTGAAAGATCCTGGGTGGGGCATAGCTCTTTGCTGGAAATAACAGGCTAGCTAGAGAGACAGCCAATCAAATAAAGCCAGTATTGGAGCTCTTTCAGAAACTTTAACTTAATGTGTTAGTCGGGGAAAGGAGAAGACACATAATGCAACTTTAAGTAGGTAAATGATAAGCAGACTATAAAAACACAGAAGTACAAATGTAAGCAAAGGCAATCCTCTCACTACTGAACTTCTACTATAGTTAAAGGCTCAGTAGCCACAGACATTTCTGGAGGACAGCACATGGCTAATTAGCATTAGCCAGCCCCCAGATTGCCTCACTGACATCTACCATGGCAGGTGGGACTACCCACCTTCACTGATGCATCTGCTAGTTGAAAATCAGTGCAGTACGGTGGTCCCTGAATTAAAAAGGGTTACTGTGAGGGGAAGACCACTCACATTGATGCTTACTGCTCATGGTAAGGCTGCCACATGGGCTGAAAAAGTAATCTGGCTTCCTTACCTAAATCCACAGACAGTGTAATGCAGCTCAGAACATTGTCACCAGGACTGCCAAATTTATGACTGATTTGTTTGTAACTTTAGAGCAGATATAAACTGAATACTTGATACTCTGAGCCAAAAAATAATCTTCATCATAACTAGTGCATGTATCTAAAAGGAAAATGTGTATTTTTGTAATTTGTGAGATACAGGCTTGTTGTTAAAATGGGATGAATTTTGCAAGATGTTCATATGAATGAAATAAAAGTGCCTGTCCAGCTTTTAACTTCAAACTCTTACAAATAAAAGTGAAGGACTTCCAAACTAGCATAGTTAGATAAAATTAAATATGTGGCTGGTGTCTGTGCAGTCATAAATGAAATAAATATTTCTGCAATTTCAAAAATGTTGATGGCATCACCTTATATTCTGACACCATGACCCATGGTACCCATTATAACATCATGTTATCAGTTCAGACGCCACAGACCTCAAGTACCCAAACTCTTTCTGTGATGAGTCACATCCACACACAGCATAACTTTCTAAAGATATGTTATGCCCATGTTTACTTTAAAGTATTGCTTTTCATGCAGAAATGCATGACATGTTTTAGGTTTTGTATTTGTGCATTTGAAGGGAACACTCAGTACAGCTGACCCATGCCATATTTTCTAGCTAATGTGTTAAATGTAATTGTCTTATGGCTGACAAAGCACTCATAAAAATATCAAGTATAAGCAGTATTCTCAGTAACTAGGCTTAAAACATTTTATTGACCTGGCAGCTAGAATCAGTGACCTATCAAATTAGCTTATTTCCATGAGATCATAAGCGCCTGAGTTGGAACTACGTTTTTTAACCTACATTATTTCATAGATAATGTGGACATACCACAAGGCCATAACATTAGAATTCAGAAAACAGCTCAAGACAAAAACTAGTAAGAATACTGTCTTTTATTATAATTTCTCTGTATATGACAATAATGAGTTTCAATTTAAGGAATAAAAAATGCTTAGTGATTAGGAACTGTAACATTTGAGCATTGACCTTTAGAATTAATCTTTTAAAATAGGTATGTGACAAGTATTGCAAACATATCCCAGGCCCCTGTTTGTACGTGTTTCATCTCCCAAGTCTCTGCTTACACAACTAAGGGTAGAAGAACTTGTTGGAAATTTGGGATGCATGGCTGGATTTAAAAGGCCCCCATAGTCATTAGCCTAGTACACACCTACAAACCTATATTCTTTCTCTTCTCTAAGGAAAATGATACTCAAAAACTTTTTACTACCTATTTAGTATAATCTGTCATTCTTTTTGGACCTCTGAAGGCAGAGCATCCATTATCTATTGCTTATTTTGGCTCTTAAACGTATTGTGGCTCACAAAGCACTTAACCAACCTGAAAATACACCTGCACTGAAAAACATCACCTATCCCCACTCCAACCTCAGATCACTTCGCTCATCTAATAGAGTAGTAGTGCAAACCATCAAATCCAGCAACTCAGCCGGAGACTCCGTTTAACAACTCTGTTGGCAAAACTTGGAACTCACTGCCTGCTAACATCACCCTAGACACCACCCTCTCTCAATTCAAGAAAGCTCTCAAGCATTATTTCAAGTCTCACTGGTTATGTGCCTGCTCTAAGCCTGACTAAATCATTAGCCTTACTAGTGTACCAATACTATTTTTTCAAATTGAACGCAACTATATTTTAATTAAGCCAGATTAGAAGTTTGTAATAAATTTAACTGAGTCTTTGAAGTGTTTTATTTGTACTATGTTATGATGACTCTTGTTTTATCTGTACTTTGTTAAGATTGCTTATGTAACCACCTTTGGAGATTTTCTCCCCGGGCCTCCACTGAAAATGAAGATGTGTCCAGTTGGACTATCCCGCTCAACAAATGTAAAATAAAAATAAATAAAATAAATTATTTTACCAAAGAGTCTATTTATGTAACAGACATTTATATTATTCCAGTACAACCAGAACTGTATGGCTGAAAAAGAAGCTCCTTTATAAGAAATTATTATATATGTGTATGTTTGACTATCTGTATATATATATATATATATATATATATATATATATATATATATATATATATAAACAAATAATATGCAGCAACATGTAATAAGCAATGTAATTTATCTGTAAACTATAATTATGACTTTTCAAATTTTCATCTGTTTAATTGAAACACTAGTTGTTTGAAGTGTTGTACTTCTTGGAGGTATTTTCATGTATAACTATTTGTGTCAGAGATCAATGTAATATGAGCCTTCAAAGTTAGCATTTCTTTCAGGTTGTGACAGAGATAAATATAATTCAGGCCTTCAAAGTTACAGTTTTATTCAGGCTGCTTAACTCAGCGAAGATAAATTAGAACAGATGGTGCTAAAACTCTGGCTAATAAGGCAGGTAATCATATTATGCAAATTAACAAAATTTAGAAATGTAAATGACAGCATTCAATTTTATCAGACTGATCCAATTCTGCTATGAAATACTGAATAGATTATAGTACCATGCTTATTGTAAAAACATCCTGGAGTCAGGAATTATGTTGTTTGTTAATGTGTAGAAATAAGGTATGGTGAAACATAAAACATTACAAAAGCTTTAGTTATATTACCTTGGGATTTTTGAATGCATGTGCTCAAAGGTTAAGGGGAATCTGTGCCATAGTGACAGCAAGAATAGTCCGCCATAAATTAGATTCTTAATTAAAACATTTCCATATTAAGACATTTACACTGCCCCAATAGGTTAAAATCCCACCCCCTTTACTCCATCTACTCCATCTAATACAAACTCTTGAGAGAAAATCTTTGCTTACCTTATACTTTTTGGCCTTCTACAAGTTCATAGAACAACCAGTCTAACAAATACTGAATCCAAATCCATAATCCATCAACCCAACTCCTTCACCACCTTTGTAATAAACTTTCTTTCCACATCAAGCAAAGTATCTGCTACCTTTAAAGTCTACCTCGGCAACTGCATGGGTAACCAAAATCCATGCCTGGTATTAACACTCTTTTTAGATCTCTCTAAAGCCTTTGATAAGTCTCTCATACCAAACTATTCTCAATGTCTGCTTTATGCTTTTCCAGGACAACATTCAACTAGTTTTCTAGCTACCTATCTAACTGGCTACAGTCAGTTAAATGGCTACTTACTCATCTTTTCTCCCAGTTAATACAGGTATTCCACAAGGCTCCATACTTGGCCCTCTTCTTTTTAACGTATTTATAAATGATCTACATTCATCCCCCCAACATGCAACACTTATACAATATGCAGTTGATTCCACTGTCACCTGCTCATCTGATAGTCCTTCCTAGTTACAAACAATCACTCAGCAGGCTTTCAACTCTATTGAAAATGGTTCAGTGACAATCAACTTTTCCTAAATCCAAAAAACACAAATTTACTATTATTTCTTGTCAAATCTCAGACACACATAAAGCAGCTTTCAAATATCCTCTCTCAACAATACTGAAATTGAGGTTGTACCACACAAGAAGTTACTTGGTGTTATAATAGATGATCAACTAAAATTTGATCTTCATGGGTTCATAGGTTCATAGGTTTATACTAGGCTATCTGCCCTAAGGCATTTATAAGCCTAGCCCAAATTTTTGTGGCTTACGCCACCCCTTATATGAAAAAATACTGTGCCCATTAGTTTGTTGTGCCTCTGTCCAGCAGTGACACAGAGATGATTCCCGGGGTAAACCTACGATCTCCCATCCACAGGTCTAGATTTCTCTTGAACAGAGTCAGCGAGGTGCTCTGCCTCACATGGACCGGGATTTTATTCCACAGCATAGGGAGTCTCTGAGTGATAAATCTATCCCTCCAGCACGTCCTATTTATATCCGTGCTAAGGTTTAAGTCGCTTGCTCTAGTGGTTTTGGTGGATTTGGATTTTTGAGGTGGAGCATGTCCATTAATTCGGATTGGACATGGCCTTGTATGTCAGGCACATGTCACCTCTGAGCAGATGGTATGCGACTGAATAGAGCTGGAGTTTCTTCAATCTGGCAGCATATGACAGATTTTGGAGTCCCTTTATCCTTTTGGTGAGGAACTTTTGGGGTCTCTCCAATTGCTGCAGATGTCGGGTGAGATACATCCCGAATGGGGCATTGTACTCGATCATTGGTCTGATAAGTGAAGAGTACAGGGAACAATGACCTCACTAGATCTGGATGTGAATCCCTTCATGATCAGGTGGGCAATGTAGAAGGTCTTTCTAACCACTTTAGCAATGTGAGTGTCAAAAGAAAGGCCACTGTCAACCTGGGTCCCCAGGTCCCTGATAACCTCTTCTGTGCTTAGTGGATTGCCACCTATATGGTAGCTTGGGGTTACCTTGTTTTTCCCCAAGGGTATGACTATACATTTTTGGCGTTTAACTTCAGGCCATGGCTCTGGCACCAGCTATCTGTTTCCGTGAGTCCCTTCTGAAGGATATCCGTGTCCGATGCACTTTCCACTATGGTGCCCAGTTTGCAGTCGTCTGCAAACTTTGTCAGCCAAAGTCCTCCCATGCTGGCCTGTACTTCTGAGAAGTAGATGCCAAACAATAGGGGGCCAAGGACCGAGCCCTGTGGGACACCACTTGTGACCGGCTTGGAGTCTGACACAGCGCCAGCAACTCTAACCCTGTGGGTTCTGTCCTTAAGCCAGTTTGCAACCCATCTTGTGACATATGGGTTTACATTTAAGCTGGTAAGTTTTTCTACAATACCCGAGTGGGGTATTGTGTCGAAGCCTTTGCAAGGTCAAGGTAGGCTGTATGGACTGCCTTTCCCTCATCAATGGCCTTGGTGACTGTTTGAAGAAGTCGACCAAGTTCAAAGGCATGATCTTCCCTTGACAAAGCCAAACTGGGTCGGGTCCAATGTCTGCAAGTCCCTATATCTTTGTTTATGAGCTCCATTATGATCCTCTCCATAGCTTTGCAGACTAGACTTGTTAAGCTTATGGGGGTAATTACCAGGGTCCATAGAGGCGCCGCCTTTGTGGAGTGGGACCACAGTTGCCGTCACGCCACTCCTTGGGCACGTATCCTGTGGTAAGGCTGAGATTAAACAGCTGCCTTATGTGCGGGTTAATTCCTCATTTAGCTCGTGTAGCACACAGCCGGGGACACCATCCGGTCCCATTGATGCTGTGTTTTTAGCTTTAGAGAGCAGCTTTCACCTGCGCATTTGAGATGTCCGGGAGGCTACACTTGGCTGGGATAGTTATCTCTCCTTTAGGGGAGAGGGGTGAAGTTTGCACTGAACCTGTCTGCCAGTATGTTGGCAATGTCTGTGGGTTCAGTGATTTTTGTATCATTTTGGACTAATTCTGAGCATATCTGGGAGTTTCCACCCAGGTTCCTAACATAGCTGAAAAAGGCCTTATGATTGTCCTTTGAATCCATGGCAATTTTTCTCTCAAAATTGGCCTTAGTTGATTTTATGAGTGCTCGTAATTTTTTACTAATAATGATCAGGGGTAACTCCCCTTTTATGGATTTTGTTCTATCATGTAATAGCTTTCTCCTCTTATTGTAAAGTTTGTTGATGGCTGGGGTCCTCCAGACTGGACGTTTGCCCTTTGTGGAAAGAGTCTTGGTTTTATTTGGGATTGCCTGATCCATGCAGTCCTGGAGGTGTTCATAGAAGGCATTTGTAAGGGCTTCCGCAGCTTGGGTTGTGGTTTCCTCTGGCTCAGGGGCCTTGAAGGATACCACACCAGTCTTGAGTAGTGTGAAGTTTGCTTTAGAGAAGTTCTTCACTATGGTCTTTTTTGTTTGGGGTGGGGCGGGGATGTGGATTTCCAGGAGATTAGTTTATGATCAGATCTCACCAATGAGGGATATACTTCGGTGTGGAGCATTTTGTCCCCATGTTTGTGACAATGAGATCTAGTATATTTTCTCCTCTCGTGGGAACAGTGACTAGCTGTTCCATGGCATTTAATTTATGAACTCCAGGAACCGTTGGGCTAGAAAGTTAGGGCTTGAGTAATGTTCCCAGTCTATATTCGGGTAGTTGAAGTCACCCAATATGATGGTGTTTGGAGATACATTTATACTCTCCAGTGTCTTCAGGAAGGCTGTGTGGGGTTCCTGAGTTTGAGAGGGTGGCCTGTAGCATGCTACAATTTGTAGAGCAGTTTTGCCTATGGTTAGTTGCACCTGGATGGTTTCGAAGCTTATGCGTTGCCACCAACCTGGAGGTGTGGGTATCCTTTATGAATATGGATACACCCCTCCTTTTGTGGTGTGGTCCGGGTTTTGGGGCGGAACGCATGATATGAGGTAAAACCTAATAGTGCCGGGTGCTCTCAGGAGCCTTGAACCAGGTTTCAGTTACAGCACAGACATCGATGTTCTCCATACTGAGAAGGGCCTCGAGTGCGTGCATTTTGAGATTTAGACTTCTGGCATTGAGCAGCATTACCCTCAGTTTCTTCCCATTTTTGTTTTCTAGGGTGGTAGGTTTAGAATTTGAGCCTTGCCTAAAAAAGGCACTATGGGGTGGCAAGAGCCTTAGCCAATATCCGGAATCCCAGGGTGACAGGTGCAAGCCGTCCCTTAAGCAGCGTGGCTTGTCAAGCATGTCATCCCAGGCAGACAGACACTGGATCCCCTTTGAATGACACCAGACATTAAGCCAATTGTTAAAGCTGATCATGTTGTCTCTATATTGTGGCATCATTCTTGGTGAAGGAAGGATAATGCTCAGGGTTAGGGTCATACCTGCCTGGGCTACATAATCAGAGAGCTCCTCTATGTCTCTTTTCATGTAGTCCAGGGAGGTACGTCTCAGGTCGTTCACACCAGCATGGACAATGACTGTGTCATATTTGTACTTGCCGTGGAGTGACCCGAGTGCTTGTGTTATGTGGCGGATTCTAGCGCCCGATAGGCAGCTTACTGTGACCCTCTCCTTGTTCAGCCTGGTGAGTGGGGCGTCAGTGTGTCTGACTATGGAGTCACCTATGACAAGTATGTTTGATGTTGTATTTGGCCTTAAGGGCTGTGACTGCTTTGCACACTGCTTTTGTGGTTTATGTGTTGCTTGTGGGGTGTCTTGAGGTAGCAGTTGTTTGGGTGTCTGCTTTGGAGGCCTCTGCTGTTTAGGTAAATTTTACTCAGAGCCTCCGAGTATGTCTTTGTGTGTTTATGTGTTTGATTCAGTGGAGTGGTAGCATTATGTGAGGCTGGTTTTGTGGTGTGTGTAGTTGCCTTCTCCTCCTGTCTGGTCTTGCCAGTCCTGAGTTGAGAGAGCTCAGCCTCCAGTTTGGCTAAATAGCTGCATCTCTCAAGTATTTGTGTTATGTGGGAGGAGGAGAGGGTTGTCTGTGTACATGAGGCAGTTATAACATTGCCTCAAGATTCCCAGATTCACCAGCTGGACCGGAGAGGAGATTGACAACTGACCTTTGGACATGCTCGAATAATATTGGGAAATCCTTAATTGAAAACAAGGGCCAGTGGGGAGTGAGGGTGTAGTGCTTTTAATTTTTAGTGCTGACTTATATAATTGCTTTAGTGAGCAAGTGCCAGGTAACTTGAGTGCAATGTGTTACAAGTAACTAAATGCAAAACGACAAACAGTAACTTTCTTTCAAGTGAAACAAGGAAATAAGTACAGTAAGCAATGCAGATATCACTAGTGATCCACAGAAGCACTGAGAAGTTGCGTATTAGGTGGAATTAGCTTCCAGGGAAATAACAAGCAAACAAACAACAAGCATATAAACAAAGCTAGATTCAGCAGGCCTGGATCTAGTCTATGCTAGAGCAAACAAGGTGAACCAATTTCAGTAAGATACAGTTCAAATATTCAGGCACTATAAACCTTTAACCAGAAATTCCCAGCTCAGAAGGGCAGAGTCCAGCCTCTTCTCCCACAAGAGTGCAGACCACAAACCTTCTTAATGTAAAATAACTGGCCTGAAGCCCAAGTGCCTAAACCAGAACTAGTACACTTGGACACTGGGCTCTCAATCAGCAGTTCCCAACTTAGAAGGATGAAAGCTACCTGTCCTGCCACCACAGTGCTTGCCACAAACCTTCCTAATGTAAAACAACTGGTCTGAAGCCCAAGTGCTTAATCCAAAAGACTTGAATGATGGCTACACTTTAATCAAGTTACAACCAAGCAGTAATAAATACCATTGAATACTTTAGAGAATGTCTGGATTAGTGCTCAAGTTACACAAACAAAGCTAGTTCCAGCAGGCCCGAATCCAGTCTATGCCACAGCAAACAAGGCGCACCAACTTCAGTAAGAAACAGTTCAGATATGCATGCACTATAAGCCTTTAACCAGAAATTCCCAGCTCAGAAGGGCAGAGTCCAGCATCTCCTCCCACAAGAGTGCAGACCACGAACCCTCTTAATGTAAAATAACTGGCTTGAAAGCCCAAGTGCTTAAACCAGAATTAATACACTTTTAGAATAACAGATACTGAGCCCTCAATCAGCAGTTCTCAACCTAGAAGGATGTAAGCTACCTGTTCTGCCACAACAGTGCAGACCACAAACCCTCTCAGTGCAAAACAACTAACTGGTCCGAAGCCCAAGTGTTTAAACCAAAAGGCTTAGAATGAGTTACACCAAGCAGTAATAAATACAACTGAGTATTTTAAGATGATGCAAAAGTAAAAAGAAGTAGGTAAAAACACAAGTACAGTAAAAGCAGATGAAATTTTTTTTTTTTTTTTTTTTTTTCTGAACAAGTGCTGAAATCAAAGAAACAGATTTGAGTGCTGAAACTAGAAAACTGGCTAGTTATAAGAAAAAAAAAACAAGCTAGAAGGCTTCCCTCAAACACAGAAGGGCTTGGGGGCTCAGAAGCCTACAAATAGTCTGTACCACTTAACAAGAAAGGCAGGAAATAAGCTTAATTTTTTTTTTTTTCTATTTCCCAGATGCTCTCTTTGTACACAGTAGGAGTGCCTGAAATCAGAATATGATCTCACTGCACTCAGTTGAGTGAGCAAATGAGATGGGCCCAGAGGCAGGCTGAGGGGCGGGCAGTTTCAATGCCACAAGATGAAGAGCAGAATAACTTCAGTTAAAAATTCCTTCAACACTCCTTCATACACAGTTTAAATCAAATTAAATACTGTATAATACTGTATTTTTTTTAAAAAAAGTGCAGATATAGGTACTTAAATTCTCTTATACGTCCAGTTGAATATAACCAAGTTCTTAGCTGGCCAAGCTGAAGTTGTAAAGCAGGAATTATTTCACATGCACCAGTTTAAATATGCAAGGACAGGAAATCAAAGAATGTGGCTACCTCATATTCAAAATTACATAAAAGCAACACACCAGGAACTGTGTTTGCTCTATAGGTCAAAAGGATTCCTTACCAACTCCTCAAGAGTTACTCTAGCCAACGCATACCTCCTTCCTTCACTGCTATATACTTTACCCAGTCTCACCAATATTCCAAATTCATACCTCTCAACTGTGCAGATTTGCGCAGACTGTCCAGATTTTTGCTTTATATTTTTGGTCTGGTTTTTATAAAATTGTGTTTTTTATGGCAAATTAGTGGCTAATCATTAAAGACTGAAGTTAGGAAATAATGAAATTTGTGAGTTTCAGACTTCATATCCTTCAGAAAAATCATGCTAATGCGAAACCTGTTATTCTATCAACTTTCTAAGTTTCTAAGAGCAATATTTAAAAACTGTCATATTGTTGGGCCTTTGTCCCACTTTTATTAATGGGTTTGTCCAGATTTCTTCTTCTAAGAGGATGAGAGGTATGATTAATTTCTCTGTCAGATCAAAACTTGAGCTTTGCTATAACAAAGTAGCAGGATGGATTTGCAGCCAATCAGGCATTCAGCTCCTATCACTGCTCTAGCTTCACATATTTAAACTGGATCAAATTACCTCACCACCTCATGTTTACTCAGTTCTTCCTTGCTGATAAAATGGCATACAAATTCTCATCCAGCCCAGCAAACAGCACCATTATTAACCATTACTTCCCAAATTGCCCTCTTCGCTCATCTGAGAATCACCTCCTTGAAATCTGTAAACCAAAAAAAAAAAAAATCTATAGGTCACTGTCTATATTCCTACTCAGTGGCCTAAGTCTGGAACAGTATTCCCACAGATTTTAGAACAATGCCTTGCAGTCACATATTCCAACAATCTTTAAATGCATTGCTCCTTAACTGTCGGCTCTGTACATGTCTTACACCAGGCCGACACTACTCTTTTATTCTTACTTCACTTTCCCTTGCTTTTTCTTCTTTCCTTTCTCTCTTCTCTAATTTGCCAAATCTCCAATTACTTCATCTATGGATCCCTACTATAATTTATTTTTCTTGTCCCTCCCCATCTGTTGCATCTCTTACTTTTACCTCACTCTTGTTGCCCATCTTTTGCATGTTTATTATCAGTTATCACTACTGGTGTTTAATATCTTAGTGTTCTTCTTCTTCTTTTTCTTCTGGCTGTTCCCATTAGGGGTCGCCGCAGCGGATCATCTGTTTCCATTTCTTCCTGTCCTCTGCATCTTGCTCTGTCACACCAACCACCTGCATGTCCTCTCTCAGCACATGCATAAACCTTATCTTAGGCCTTCTTCTTTTCCTCTTACCTGGCAGCTCCATCCTTAGCATCCTTTTCCCAATATACCCAGCATCCCTCCTCAGCACATGTCCAAACCAACCCAATCTCGTCTCTCTGGCTTTGTCTCCAAACTGTCCAACCTGGGCTGACCCTCTAATATACTTATTCCTAATCCTGTCCATCCTAGTCACACCCAGTGCAAATCTTAACATCTTTAAATCTTTAACTCTGTCACATCCAACTCTGACTCCTGCTTTTTTGTCAGTGCCACTGTTGCCAACCCATATAACATAGCTGGTCTCACTACCCTCTTATAGACCTTCCCTTTCACTCTTACTGGTACTTGTCTGTTAAAAATCACTCCTGACACTCTTGTCCACCCATTCCACCCTGCCTGTACTCTCTTCTTTACCTCTCTTCCACACTCGCCATTGCTCTGAACTGTTGATCCCAAGTATTTAAACTCATCCACCTTCGCCAACTCTACTCCCTGCATCCTCACCATATCTTTATCCTCCCTCTCATTCACACACATATATTCTGTCTTAATCCTGCTGACCTTCATTACTCTCCTCAATAGAGCATATCTCCACCTCTCTAGGCTCCCCTCAACCTGTTCCCTACTCTCACTACATATCACAATATTATCTAACAACATCATAGTCCACGGGGACTCCTGTCTGATCTCGTCAGTCAAGCTGTCCATCACCACTGCAAATAAGAAAGGGCTCACAGCTGATCCTTGATGTAATCCCACCTCTGGGTGTATATCACAACATCGAACATGCAAAATCTCGAATGGCAAAACATCAAACACAAAACATCGAAGAGCAGAACATTGAAATGGGGTAGAAACGACTAGGAGGACTGCAGGTGAGGAAAAACTTGCTGCATGTAGGGGGGCAAGACCCCCTGCACCCCCTACACCCCCTGCCACTTAAATATGCCACTTTGGAGAATGCAGTTCAGTTCACTACAGTGCAGAAATGGAGATTTCTGTTTCCTACACTGTAGCGCGATCTCGGAGTTGGTATATTTAAGTAGCGGAGGGGTGTGGGGGCACAGCCTCTCTGCCTACACCCTTCATGTTGCATGTCACCATTGGGAACTTCCATTGGAACTGTTTCGTTGTTTTGGTGTTTTGATGTTGTCTGTTCGATGTTATGCTGTTCAAGATTTTGCACTTTCGATTATGTGATATAAACCCCCACTTTCACCTTAAATGTATATGTCACTCTCACTGTAGATCTCACCACTGTCAACTTCCCTTGTACATACCCTGCACCACTCCTGACTTCCTCATACAATACCACAGCTCCTGTCTACGCACCCTGTCATATGCTTTCTCTAAGTCCACAAAGACACAATGCAGCTCCTTCTGACCTTCTCTGTACTTCTCCATCAACACTCTCAGAGCAAACATTGCATCTGTAGTGCTCTTTCCTGGCATTAAGCCATACTGCTGATCACTAATCATCACCTCCCTTCTTAACCTAGCTTCTACTACTCTTTCCCATAATTTCATGCTGTGACTGATCATTTTCATCCCTCTGTAGTTAGTACAGCTCTGCACATCACCCTTATTCTCAAAAATTGGTACCAAAACACTTTTTCTCCACTCCTCAGACATCCTCTCACTTTCCAAGATTTCATTAGCTCAATATTCATTAAATATCTCAATGATTTGACTGTATTTATCCTGTATGTTGATTCTCCTGTTTTCTGTCATTTTTTGTCCTGTATTTTCTCTGTTGTACAAGTCCACTGTTACATTATACTGTACTTTGTGTGTTAATATTATGTTGTTTATTAAATGAACTATGTAGAGCTTTTCTCCCTGGGCCTCCACTGGAAATGGAATTCATGCCCATTCAGACTTTCCTGGTAAATAAATGTCAAATTAAAATAAAATAAAATAAATAAGTTAACACAAATGACCTCCTGTCCAGGGGGAACTAGTGTACTCTTGCTAATACAATAGTAATGTGACTAAGCTTCTTGAAAGGTGTCCATCATCAACATACAAACCGAAAATGAAAACAAATCCTGTTTAATGGACCTAGCAATTACTGGGCTTCCAGTATCTTGAAGTAGGACAGTGAAAGAGAAAATGTAAATAACTGATTGGATGTGTCTTTCTGTGTGTGTAAACTGTATGTCCATCTGATACATTACTTCAATTTCTCCTAGTGTTTTTTGATGCAACATAAAATATATATGCAATATATGGATAGTTAAGATGCCTAAAAAGAGAGGGTATCAGAAGGAATATGCATCTGTGCAGCTGTACTTTTTCTTGTCTAAAACATGTGTGATGTCTTAAGACTGAAAAACAAGGAGCTGTGTTTAATTCTAATGCAGGAACCCCACACTGTGGTATTTCATAACCATGAAGATGGCACTCACAGTTTTAACAATAGCACTAATGCAGTAACTCCATGCTGTGGCATTGTGTAACCATAAGCATGGCATTCACAGTTTTAACAATAGCACTAATGCAGTAACTCCATGCTGTGGCATTGTGTAACCATAAGCATGGCATTCACAGTTTTAACAATAGTACTAATGCAGTAACTCCATACTGTGGTATTGCGTAACCATGAGCATGGCACCCAAAGTTTTAACAATAGTACTAATGCAGTAACTCTGTGCTGTGGCATTGTGTAACCATAAGCATGGCATTCACAGTTTTAACAACAGTACTAATGCAGTTACTCCATACTGTACCATTGCATAACCATGAGCATGGCACCCAAAGTTTTAACAATAGTACTAATGCAGTAACTCCATATTGTGGCATTGCATAACCAGGACCATGGCACTCACACTTTTAACAATAATACTAACACAGGAACTCCATACTTCGGCATTGTGTAACCATGAGCATGACATTCACAGTTTTAATAGTAGTACTAATGCAGGAACTGCACACTGTGACATTGCGTAACCGAGCATGGCACTCACAGTTTTAACAATAGTATGTGCAATGTATAACTACACGGTGTTTCCTGCCTGCTCAGTCCTGTATTACAGATGTAGCAAGACTTGTCACCCTACACAAGAGAAGAATTTTAAAATACTACCAATGAATGACTAGAAAATTAAGACAATATAGTACATAGGAAAGCATGTTTGTAATTCCATTTTAAGAAACTTGTAGTCGCAGTAAGAAGCATGAATAGTCTGTGAAAGATATTCAACTACTGGATACAAGCATAGTAAAAAGTATAACAAAAGTGAGAAAAGTAAAAAAGTATTTCAAAAAATGCACAGAACACTTCTTATGTAAAAATGGAGGGATATACAAAGCACTCAGATCGAAAAGGGAATGGGGAATAGAGATAATAAAGGAATGATATGAAAACAAAGATACTAGACATCAGCGTTATTAGAAATCAATAAGAAGAAAAATAAAAAAAAAGATAAAAAGAAATATTTTGAACTTCTGAAATCTTTTGAAGTCATATTCTGGGTAACTGCCTGACTGGTGATACTCCAATGGGATCCAAAGACTGTGCATTTCGGTACTACAGCATCAGAGTTTACAGGTTCACCGAAAAACAGAAGCAAGCACTTGACTGGTTCAGTGGCATGTAAACACGAGGAAATAATCATTACCAAGCAAGTGATTTATCAGAGATTAACACAAAGTAAGAAACCGTTTGCATAAGTTACTCATCTGAAGATGGCTAGTGCATTTTGGGACTGTAAACTTGGATTCAGAACAAAGAGTGAAACTAAATGAATAACATTATATTTCCCTATAGAAAAGGCAAAGTACTTTTTGTAGTTAAGCTACGTATTTGGTTGGAAGGGGCTGGCCTTCGCTATTCCCAAGTTAGGAAATAGAAACTATCTGATTTGCACTTGGTATTGGATATTTCTTACTACTGAACTGGAAGGCTATCAATAACCTTTCCCTTGAATGCCATTAAGGATAAATAGAATAACTCATAAAACAGCAATGATGCGGTATAATTTTTTTCTCTGCATCTGCACAACAGTACTAGGGAAGGGGACCTCACAATCTGGTGCAGGTTTTCTTTTGCTACATCAGCTGATATTTCTATTACATAAGGTAGTTTATTTTCATTTTTTTTTTAATTTCCATATAACTTTTTATCCCCTGCCTTTCATTGGTGGAACCTGTCATATGTGAATCAGAAGTACTACAACATGCAGACATAGCCAGTAGAGGTAAGCAGTGATGTGTGTGTGTGTGTGTGTGTGTGTGTGTGTGTGTGTGTGTGTGTGTGTGTGTGTGTGTGTGTGTGTGTGCGCGTGTGTGTGTGATCATTTCATGGGTGTGTTAAAGTAGACAGGTGATATGTTTATATACCATATATGAGTGCCGTTCAACCCATCAAAGCAGCAACTTTCTAAACCAAAAAAATGGCACAGCTGATCAAAAATCAGCTGATTGAAATATACCAGCTTTTTTCAGTGTGAGATTACAGTACGGTGGTGATCATGGAATTTGTCCTTTCCCCATTGTATTGCAATTTTGGAGCTGGTATAAACACACACACACATATATATATATATATATATATATATATATATATATATATATATATATAAAATTAGCAGGGGGTGTAAGGGGTGAAGAGGGGCTTGCCCCTGCAAAAAAAAAAATATTTTGTGTTTTTTTGAATGTTTTTGATTTTACCAAGAGTGTATTTGAATATTTGTGATTTTAATTGTCTTGGTGATATGACAGATGTTTGAAGTTTTGATACCTTGAACACTGTCATACACTCCTATATGTATCTGTCCATCTGCCTTTATCTATATCTATATCACTTTTGTTAATTGCATGTCAATGACCCTTTACGGCCACAAACTATATAAGAGTGTCAAAAGTACAATAAATAAATTGCATTGCAGCTATAATACAGTGCATTCAGCTGTCATGAATGCATTCAGAATAGTAAAATACCATTTATAAGTGCTCATATAAAGATGCTGCAGAGTACTCAAAGAAAAATTAGATTGAATAATCATCAGAAGATTTAGAGAAATGGTTGTATATTTACTTATCATTGTAAGAATCAGAACTGTACAGTAACATTTCACAGTATAAATAAAAATGTCACACTGCAATCAATAAAATAATACATTCCATAGGAATTGGGACATTGAAAAACTACTTCATAGAAAGAGTGATAGAACGACAATCGATTGACCCGAGTATATATACATGAATGTGAAATGCACTGAATACTTATTATATCAAAACAAACATCATGCTATAAGCATGTGATCACACCAAAAGACAAAAGAACCCTCACCCCTTCATCTACACCAAGAAAACTGGTAAGTTAAGCCCACAAGGCATGTATAGATTGGTACTACAAAACTACTACTGAGAGCTTCTAATATCTAATAGCAAGACAAGGAATGTTTGGCGCTAAACTCAGCCTGAGCTAACTTAATTCCCTCAAGCGTCTCGACTTATTTTCTTTAAACAAATGTGCTTTGAGGTGCTCTGATGAATAGTTGTTCCAACTGCAGAAGCATGTATACTTATTTTCTTAAAACAAGTGTGCTTTGAGGTGCTCTGATGAATAGTTGTTCCAACTGCCAAGTAATACATAGTCATGCACATGGGAGTAATAATGAAATTGCTCGTTAAGGAATTTGCATAACTATGAATCAGGCTTTAGCACTGCAGGGCAGATAATCTCATCAGTACATAGTAATTTGTTTGGCAGAGCTGTTTCCTAGGAATCATAGCCATCATGTGGACTTCAGTATCACTGCAAATATATGCATATATGTTTCTTCTCATCTTTCATCTTTTCTGTTGTCATTCACTCATTACGCTGTCTATACCTAGAGCTAAAAGCAAGCACATTAATTCAAGGTATTTAGTTAAAAAGAAGGAAATGGATGAGTAAGGACATCCCAAATGAACAACAAACTACAGTCAGAATGGGCAGAAACTCATAGGTGGCCCAACTTCAGATGAGAATGACCTCTCTGAACATTTGCACTTACATTACTTAACATGCTCAAAATACAAGTTGAAAGATATGTGCATGTTTAGCTAATTTTTGTGTATCATTAAATAAGGTGAGATTGACTGAGAAATAGCATACTTTTCTCTGTGATTAATGACCGAAAGTGAACTACAGGAAAGATGGCCTGCTAAAAGGAATGACTAAGGATATTGCTAAAACATGAGAAGTGACAAATGGGACTCAACCAGAGGATGTACTATACAATAAACATAGTGAACTGCAATGTTTTGAAACAATTCAGTCAGAGGCTACTGCTTTGTTTAGCATTGTATCTTTAAAATAAAATGGTGGGCTTCTGCTGTATGTGAAGAGTTGTAGGCCATCTAAGACAGCTGATGTCTAAGTATCTTTGTTTTTATATCATTCCTTTAATAAGATATTCAAGCATATTCTTGTGCCCATGGAGCAGAAATGATCAACAGTATATTGAAAACTTTGTTGATAGAGCAAGATGATGAATATGTGAAGTATCTAAATGTCATTAGTGTTGTCCAGTTATGTAAATGTACTCATTTAGAGTAAACCATACAACAGAAAAGGTACATACCGTAATATGTATGATATAAAATATTCATCGCCAATTAAATGCTCATGAACTAAAATAGCTGTAAACACTTGTTAAGTATTGTAAATTCAGCTTTTTACTTAAAGCCAGTATTTTTCAGGTGTTAAATTTAATACTGGTGATGCATCAAGTTTCATGAGTAAGTGAGACTTTATCACCACCTCCATTTCCTAACATAATTTACAGAATCAGTGTATTTTTGCCATGCTTTTTTAGGGAAAACTGGTAGCCCTTATTTGTTCTTACAGTGATAGATGCAGTTAACATGGATGTGTTTTTACCCTGTAGTAATATACAGCCCAAATACTCCACAAGACGTAGCAAGTTGCAAGTGGACACCACAATCTACTCAGTAAGTAACTTTACTAAAGTTTGAGATTCCTAGACAGGATATACATGTAAGGGACAGTTCAAATGTATTCATACTCCTTTGTGCTAAACAACATGACTGCAGATCAACATAATACATGGGGGTGTATAAAATCTGGCAAAGCAGTCTAATCCTGCAAATATGCCAGCAAAAAGGAAAGCAACAAGGCTCCTTTACTGACTGTTTCTGACAGACACTGCACCATTTCAGTTGCAAAGTAATTCCCTTGATACATTCCAACTCCAGTAATGCTTCAGATTGCTGTGGGCTGAGAATTACTGATCAACATGCCTTTTCTTTCTATTCAGAAATCTTCTGGGAAACATCAATGTACTTTGTCTGTTACTGAATATTTCAACATGCTGTCAGTACTTTCACTGTAAACTATGGAGCTCTGAGAGTTATTGTCTCTGAGGGGGACTCGAACAGTTCAGCCTGACTAATTCTGTTCAATAATGCATGGCTTGGACACTTCTTGCTGAAATTGATCAGCTGAATGTTGTTGTTATACTGTCCAACCCAAGTAATTTTCCTTGTTATACTTCTTTGCTGGTGTAGGCAACTGAGTATAATAACCAAGAAGAGACAGCAAGCACTAACCTATCCAACAGTCCCTAAGCCAACATGTGAAGCAGAACTGAGTATTTCATTCATTCATTCGTTTATTTACTTAACTATACACATGCACGCACATGCACAATCGTGCACACACACACACACACACACACACACACACACGCACACTCACGCGCACACACACACACACACACACACACACACACACACACACACACACACACACACACACACACACACACACCAAATAATCTCTTAGTCATTATATAGAGAGCTAAAATGTACTTTATCTGGCTAAATGTCTTTATATTCATTTGTGGATAATAAATAAGCACAGAATAAAGCAAGATAAATATCAGGGGACTGTAAGAAAGCATTGAAACCAACATATCTAGACAATATGAAAGTGACGTTCACATTTCAGGATATGAGAGCTTTAAAGACATTTACAACTTAAAAATATACCACTAAGACAGAAATTGAAAGGATTAATATAATTAGCAAGAATGCTTGGAGGAAGGATAAAAGAAATCAGGATTCAGAAAACAGGAAATAAGAATTTAAAAACAGGAATCAGATTATAATAATAATGTATATACTGTCAGAGAAGAAATGAGTGGCATGAGATAATGTCAGAAAAGAACTATTTAAAAGGTAGCATTGCACTCACACAATGACACCAAACTACTATATGCCTGGAGGTATGTAAATTAATAGGAAGAAGCAAAATATAGAGAAGAAATAAAACCTATGGAGTAGTAAATCTCAACAACCTCATGCATTTCAGATTGCTCTAAACTCTCCATTTAAATCATGTGCTCTAAAACAAGTAAATGAAAATAATAAATTGATTTTGCACTATCCCTAGAATCTTGAATGATAAAAAAAAATAATGTAATGTGGTCCCAGGACTAAAGAGAAAGAGCAAGCTGAAATGGAACACAATAAAATTCCTGGAAGGAATATGTGTTAATCTGGCTGACATTTTTAAATGGTCAAAGAATAAAATCAGTAATTGTTTCAAATACGTGTAAGAGAAATAAGCCATACAACATAAGTTCTTGAAATGTTATGAACACAAAAAAAGGAACGAAGTATGGAATAAAGTGTACACAGAGTAAAGTGTTAAAATAAAAAGTCCCCATGTGGAGGATTTAGAGAAGAAACGTGCCTATTTTAATTGGAACTAGACCAGCTAACCAGAATCTGAGAGAAAGAATTGCCATTGGTGCTGGTCATAACTAGACATGCAATAAGATGGCATTAGAAATAAACATAGCAGATATAACTGTAGAAATTAGGTAGAAATTGTAAAGCTATCAGTTAAAATAGAAGAAAAGTCATAGTGGTAGTAGGGGTAGGAATTAAATAGCAAGAAACATTAATTTAAAAGATATTGTAACAAATTGTGAGTCAAAGTTAAAAGATGTTAGTTATTAGCTTTAATTCAAAAGCAATCAATAGGAGGTACAATCTAGAAAAATGGATGATAAGGATTAAAGAGACTGATCTGAAATATGAAGTAATGAAGCCATCTAGAAATCAAAATTCTAAGACAGAAAAGAACTTGTAAAATGAATGACTAAAGCAAAGATCAAGGTTGATATTGGTGAATGTGATTTAAAATGCAAAATAACACAATACTTAAAGCAA
Source organism: Protopterus annectens (assembly GCF_019279795.1). Classification (NCBI taxonomy): domain Eukaryota; kingdom Metazoa; phylum Chordata; order Ceratodontiformes; family Protopteridae; genus Protopterus; species Protopterus annectens. Next base: position 771,628,138 of record NC_056744.1, read on the forward strand.
AGAAATATTTTTAAAGTAGTAGCCAAGCCAAAAAAATTGAAACATATTAATAAAGTAAATTTTTTTGTGTGTATTGATGTAATATGTCATGTAAATTAGACTTCTTTAAAGATGACATACTGAAAAATTATCAGCTTATATGGTGTGCTTGGTATGTTGAAGGAAAGAACACTGTGTGCCAGAAACTTTATGCCTAAGCATTTGACCCATTTTTTTCCCTCATATACACAAGAAATGATGACACTTGTATTTAGTTGCCATTGTGATAGCATTTGTCTTGATTTCCAAAAAGTTATTTGTTTTTCTTTTGGCACCTTGGTTGATCATAAATGATACAGGTCTCCCTGTAGGAATTATAAGCCCAGGACTTGACAGCTCTTAACTTTACTTATGTCTAAGTTGGCTGTAGTATGCCTATTTATTGTGTGAGCAACATTATGTTGCACTTTGTGACAAATTTCTAAAATTTTATGAATTTTTGATTTGCTAATGAAATTTCATACAAAACAGTTAGTGATTTTATAAAATGTATTTTTCTCTCTCTTTTGCTGTACATGAAAGCAGTCAACATTCAGCAAGTGAAGTAAATTGGGGAAAATTACTACACTTACTAAGAGTATGGGGAGTCCCAGCCCTGTAGGTGGATAAGCTCTTAGTCCAAAAATGTCCTGGAGTCACTATTATTGCCCTCACTTTTATTGCCATCTCTAGGAAATGGTATTATATTAATAATCATCAGTGTTATCATTGGTGCACTTAAAAATTAATCTCTGAGATAAAAAATAGTTATTTTGTTACCATTACCAACCCACTGTCTTTACAGAAATCTATTTAAATGTAATATTTGCATTTGTTGTTTTTTATTTATTTTGATACAGTCCCCATAAACTAACTTGGTGCTGTCATTTCACAGATCTCCTTCTTGTTAATCAGATAACTAAAGGTTTAGTATGTATCCTTATGTCATATATGACAAGACTTTTCTGATCATGAGTATACCCTTCCAAAAAATCAGCTGCAGGTGATGATTTAGGACTACACTGATGAAACTTTTCCTCTGTAAATTAAAGTATCTAAGCAATATTTCAGTTGTGTTTTCATTATTTAATTAGGCTAAGTACACAACACAACACAGTTTTTGTTCTTAAGGTTAATAATGCTATGTCATTTTACCGATGAAGGTAAGCCTACTTCATGAAATCTTCATGAGCTAACTCGACATTTCTTAGTATATGCAAGAAACTTTGTCCCTCCCAGACTGTTAAAACAGCAACAGAAAAAAGTATAAAATCACAGCCTTCCTTTCTTAGGGGAATATAGTATAACAGTTTTAAAAGACTAAGACTAAGGAAATATACAAAAAGTTAAGCCTTTACAAGCAAAAGTAATGTGTATTCTGCCAAATATGAATTCAACAAATAAATAAATAGAATACATTTATAATAAAAACTTCTCCACAACAAACTTTCTCAGTATTTGGTACTGACAATGAGCAAAGTTCACCATCTCCAAAGTAGCCCAAGTTAACACAAAAATTTGAATATTATGTGATAGTTAATAAACTGATGTCACTAAAAAGCCATATAGATTTTTTCCATCTTATGAAAGGTGTTTTTCATTTATGATTATCTAGCTGTTGAATTTGACAATACAAGAACATACCAAGATTAGGAAGAATATTCACTTTGACACACAATTTCAGGAAAGCTATTCAAGAAGGCAGAAACGCTTCAGACCAGTAAAATAAGAAAATGAAACCAGTTAAAAACTAACAAAAATGAAGGATTGGGCTGAGATTCAGAAAAAAAGCTTGCTAGTCATTGTAATTGCCTAACATAGGTCAGCCAATTACTGCAATGAAGAAAAATACAATTCAGAGACTGCTGTAGCTGCAGTGAGAATAACATCATTATCAGCTCATTAGCATGTCTCTGAGTTGCACACTAGTCCACAGTGTTGTCAGACCTGACTGCTGGCACTCTCCTTAGCAGCCCGTGCATTGAATTTTCAGATTTTGTTTCCCGAGTGAATAAAATTTCATAACTTTGCACCTCAGTTCAGACATCTTATGCAAATAAAGAATAGCCACTGCTTGTTATTTACATTTGGCAATTCCTAGGTGTGATTTATTGGTTTTATACACCATAGCTTCACATTTCTCTGTTGAAATGATAATTCTGTTACCTTTAAATGTTAAGTGTTATACACACAAAAGTACATCGAGGTACAGGAAGCATATGTTGATTTAGCATCATCTGTTCACTCACTCATGACAGAATCTTATAAAAATTAAATTTCATTTATACTGATTCTTGGCTCTGGCTCTTTCAGTTTATCAGTAGAAAATGTTACAATTATAAGTTAAGCTATAAAACTTCCAAATGTTTGCTTGGCAGATCTTCTTAGCACTCTGCAAGTACGGCCTTACTTGAGTGATTAGCTACATGCATTAGCTTACTTGATTTGTGGTGAACTTGAAGATCATGCTCTTTTCAAATCATTAACATTAGTTTAGAAAACATACAAAGAGATAAATGTGTACTCTCACACCTATAAAATGCTATTTAAATTTTAACAAAGTGTCTTTAAAGGCATGAAAGTACATGTTTATCCTTTTGTATGTTTTCTGGTTTGCAGTTTCTTGTCATTTTTCTGCATTTTAGTATTGCAGTTGGTTATTGTTGCTATCTTTTGTGTAATTTGAACTCATTAACATTCTGAGAAATATTGCCACTACTTTGTATAGAGACTTACTATATATGTTTGTAATGACTTATTATCTGACTCTAGTGACTGTTTACCATAGAAATAGTATTGAATCTTTTGAAAGACAACAAGTATACAAACACCTCTTTTTCTCTTTGACTATGGCACGAAAGAACATTAGTCAAACTTCTTGGTTTATATGTTGCTAGTCTACTTTCTTGCATTATCACTGCTACATGGTCTATATTAGTTCGCTGAAATCGAACACCTAAACATCAACCACAATTCAGCAAAAATCATTTCAGCAATTCACTGAATTTACCAAGTGCAAAGAAGTAGTTGACCTACTACCCAACTTTTCCCTTTTCTCCACTGTATTGTGATCTCGGAGTTGGTATATATATAGTTAGCGCATGGGGGCTGCAGCCCCCCACATTGGGGGTGTGGGGCAAAGCTCCCCCCTAGGATGGGTTCAATTTGCTTACATGTTGGTCCAATGTGCTGCAGCACAAGTATTTACCTGCCCTTGGTAAATTCAATGAATCACTGAAATGATTTTTGCTGAAGTGCAGTCAATGTTTAGGTGTTCGCTGAAATTGCATTTCGGCAAATTAATATAGACCACTGCTACAAGCTCTTGTTGACTAATCTGTGCTTGAAACATAAAGAACATATCATAAAACTTCAGATTAGGTGCCTCAGTGATTACCCTCTTAAGCATCTCAAAACTCATTTCTTGCTGCACTGACAAAAAAAATGTTTGCACCAGTAGCTTCCTAAGTGACACTGTTCTAGCTGACAAGTTAAGAATAAACTAGAAAGATATTGTTGCTTACCAAAGCACTGTAAAAGAGATTACCACCCATATGTTTTCTAATGTATACAATTGCCTTGATCTTATTAGAACCTTGTTTGAAACCTGCTGAATTCAACACACCCCAATTTACCAAAACTGTTAATCAATCACCAAGAAGAACTTTGCATTAGGTATAACCTCAATAACTCCTTCAACTATTTGAAGTATATAATGCTTTTCTTTCCACTTATTACGTCTAAAGGTAAAAACAAATATTCTAAGCTTGTCCTACATCACAAGTGTCACCATGCTATTAACTCATTCATTTAGTTTTGTTTTCTTAAAGTGCACTGCTGCACTTATCTTACATCTGAGTTTTGCAGTTAATTTCTTTTCTGGAAATTCTATTGATGTTTTGCAAGTGATTTGGAAATAAAACAAAGATTATGACTTTTGTGATATTCTAGTTTCCTTGTAAGCTAGGTTTTCCTAATAACCATGCCCACAAAATGATGTCAAGTTAGGTACTGGCAATGATTTACATACACTCGCAAAGCATTTTGAGTAATCAATCCAACAAACCTACTTAAATAAACAGCTACTGACATGCCTTATGGGTTTACTAATAGATCATTGCATGTGTTAATTTTAAATGCAAGGTGTTCCACTCATGATACATAATTGACAAATTGTCTTAGTAGGATATAAGACTCCCTTGTTACTGCATTTAGCATAAAAATAGTGGCTTATACTGTATTGTCACTAGTCTGAGTTAATTCCTTCCTCATGTCATGCCAGCAGCTGCCAGCTTCAAGAATGGTGCTTGTTAATAAAACTAATTCCAAATATGACACATGTTTTACATGAAACACTGAAAATTCTGATATAGTATATGATAAGATTTCTTGCATCCAAATGATTGTTTGTGTTACATTTGCTAAGAAAAGTGCAATAATACACTTTAACAATTATTTCTACAGTTTCCAAGTATTTCAATTCCTAATCAGTCCTATGTTTGAATACAATAAGTACTTTTCACAATATGTATATATAATTAGCATCGCCTGAGGTGAAATCATAATATGATACTCTACTCATACACAGCCTAGACCATTAAACAAATTAAAACAACTCTACAAGTTCTTGCTACCATGACCCAGGCTAAATGTAGCTTTCCTTTGACTACTTTTTTAATTATTCACACTAGATCTTACTGTGATGTAAAAGTGTATAACCCATTGCAAATATCTTTGTAAATATTAATTAATATTGCAAATTCAAGAATAGTCAAAGCTCCTCTTAGCCCTACTTAAGATATACTATACTTTATTATATTATATTATATTATATTATATTATATTATATTATATTATATTATACTATACTATACTATACTATACTATACTATAGCTAGCTCCCTAGATAACTAAATCAGGTTTTATATACCATGCCAACAATATATTCCTCCTAACATAGTGTTTACCATTCTTTATTCTTAGGAAATAAACAGATTTTTCTTGTCTAACAATGTAAGAATAAGAAACAAAAAGTTCCGTACCACTGCAGATAACTCAATTCCTTTATTTTCCAACTCACACAATAAAATTAAACAGAATGAGCGCTTTCGTCTGCCCAAAGCAGACTTCATCAGATAATGAACCAGTGGTGCCTCCTGTTTTTATATACATTAAAAACAATTAACTAATTTACCAACAATTGTCCAATTAATTACAATAATTGAAACCAAGACTCTGGAAGTTAAAAAAATCTCTTCCTTACACAGACTGTTTCCTTATATAAAAACAGACTGCAAAACATTCGAAAACTAATAAAAAGTGCATCAGTGCTTAACATGTAGTCTAGTTTTTTATATATATAAAAAAAGAAGAAAAAATCTTCATTATACAATTGTTAAAAGTTAATAAAAGTTAATAAATTGTTTTATTTAAAATCAGGTTTATGAATAAATGTGTGTGTATGTTTTGTGTGTTATAAATAATAAATATTCAATGCCCTCCCTTTTGTCCAACCATATATTTAATTTCCACTAAAGCTGGTGTGAAAATA